>NC_056745.1:407043062-407343062 GCF_019279795.1 Protopterus annectens
TGATGTAATCCCACCTCCACCTTAAACACATCCGTCACTCCCACCGCAGACCTCACTGCTGTCACACTACCCTCGTACATATCTTGTACCACTCTTGCATACTTCTCTGACACTCCCGACTTCCTCATACAATACCACAACTCCTCTCTAGGCACCCTGTCATATGCTTTCTCTAAGTCTACAAAAACACAATGCAACTCCTTCTGACCTTCTCTGTACTTCTCCAATAGCACTTTCAGAGCAAACATCGCATCTGTAGTGCTCTTTCTCGGCATGAAACCATACTGCTGATTACTAATCATCACGTCCCTTCTTAACCTAGCTTCCACTACTCTTTCCCATAACTTCATGCTGTGACTGATCAATTTAATCCCTCTGTAGTTACTACAGCTTTGCACATCACCCTTATTCTTAAAAATCGGTACCAAAACACTTTTTCTCCATTCCTCAGGCATCCTCTCACTTTCCAAAATTTCATTAAACAATCTGGTTAAAAACTCTACTGCCATTTCACCTAAACACCTCCATGATGCCACAGGTATGTCATCTGGACCAACAGCCTTTCCATTCTTCATCCTCTTCATAGCTATCCTTACTTCCTCCTTGCTAATCCATTACACTTCATGATTCACTATCCCCACATCATCCAACCTTCTCTCCCTCTCATTCTCTTCATTCATCAACCCCTCAAAGTACTCTTTCCATCTGCTCAACACACTCTCCTCGCTTGTAAGTATGTTTCCCTCCCTATCCTTTATCACCTTTACCTTCTGCACATCTTTTCTAGCTCGGTCCCTCTGTCTAGTTAATCAGTACAGGTCCTTTTCTCCCTCCTTAGTGTCCAACCTTTCATACAACTCTTCATATGCCTTATCCTTAGCCTTCACCACCTCTCTCTCTTTGCCATGCACCTCATCTCCTTATACTTCTGTCTACTTTCTTCATCTCTCTGACAATTCCACTTCTTCTTTGCCAACTTCTTTGTCTGTATACTCTCCTGTACTTCCTCATTCCACCACCATGTCTCCTTGTTGTCCTTCCTCTGTCCAGATGTCATACCAAGCACCTTTCTGGCCATTTCCCTTACTAGCTCTGCTGTAGTTACCCAGCTGTTTGGTAACTCTTCACTGCCACCCAGTGCCTGTCTTAACTCTTCCCTGAACTCCACTTCACAATTACCCTTTTTCAATTTCCACCATTTCATCCTTGGTGCTGCCCTCACACTCCTCCTCCTCTTCGTGATCACCAACGTCATCTTACAAACCACCATCCTATGCTGCCTAACTACTCTTTCCCCGGTCACCACTTTACAGTCTCCAATATCCTTCAAACTGGCCCTCCTACATAAGATTTAATCCACCTGTGTGCTTCTTCCTCCACTCTTGTATCACCCCATGCTCCTCCCCCTTGTTAAAATACGTATTTGCCACAGCCATGTCCATCCTTTTCACAAAATCCACTACCATCTGACCTTTTGCATTCCTTTGTTTAACACCATACCTACCCATCACTTCCTCATCCCCTCTGTTCCCTTCACCAACATGGCCATTGAAATCTGTTCCAGTCACCACTCTCTCACCCTTGGGTACAGTCATCACCACTTCATCCAACTCACTCCAAAATTTTTCTTTCCCGTCCACCGCACACCCAACTTGTGGAGCATATGCACTAACAACATTCATCATTACATCATCAATTTCCAACTTCATAAACATCACTCTATCTGACACTCTTTTCACCTCCAAAACACTCTTAGCATACTGTTCCTTCAGGATAACTCCTACTCTATTTCTCCTCCCATCCACACCATGATAAAACAATTTGAACCCACCTTCGATACATCTAGCCTTACTCCCCTTCCATCTGGTCTCTTGCACACACAATATACCAACCTTCCTTCTGTCCATCATATCAGCTAGCTTTCTCCCTATACCAGTCATACTGCCAACATTCAAAGTTCCAACCCTCACTACCACAGTCCTAGCCTTTCTCACCTCTTCCTGCCTTCGGCCATGCCTTCCCCCTCCTCTCCTCCTTCGGCCAACAGTAGCCCAATTTCCACCAGCATCCTGTTGGCTAACAGTACTGGTGGCAGTCATTGTATATATCTGTCTGATGAAAGGTTGCACCAGTGTGCTAGTGGATCTGTCATGTTATTTATTTTTTTTAGGACAATCATGATGTTTTGGCACATTGATTATACAAAGTGTGTTGTAGTGCTAGGTACATATTGTTTTTTGCAGTTGCTTTAGGGCACAGTGCTTTTGCAGGCAATCTCTGTCTTTATAAATGTTACTGTTTAATTGGTACAGATATGAGCTAGATATGTTTTTAAGTTAATATTTTTAACAACTCATTTCTCATTTTTATATTTTGTACTGATACTGCAGTTGAGGTAGGTGAGAGAGCTGCATTTTCTTGTGATTGACATGGGGTCTGAAGGCCATCATATGCATTATTCTACACACATAAATACCAAGGTGACATTTTTGATGAACCAAGAACTTAGAACAAGAGTCTTTTGTTCTAGGTTCTTGGTGGTTCAGCATGGCAGTATTCATCAAGGAAGTCCTTTAGAATCCATATTTGAGGACCTTTTTTTATACAAATGGATGGTCTTGTAGGAGCATGTTCTGTACCCAACAGGGGTGCTAAAGCTTTGGCTTTACACAAGGCTTCTGAATACAGTACTGGTTCCCAGGAGGGGGGATTTAACACAATTAGTTGTGTTACTATCGCAACAAGTTCCTCAGTTCAGTAATTATATGGAAAGGATTTGTTTAACTTCTACATCTTCCATGTTCAAGTGTTCCACCAAACTTCCTCAGGATGATGACATGATGAGGAATGGAGTTCACAGAAACACTCCTAGGGAAGCAACGAGAGTACAGGAGGGCTCTTCTCATGGAGGACAACGTTTTGGTGTGGCTCAGGACATTAATATGGACAAAAATTAGTATTTCCAATGGTGGTTTTCTAAAGAACTTTTTTTGGATTCAAATGACAATACAAAATTAATGGAGTTTAATGGAGAATAACCAACAATGGAGTTTCAAAACCAAGTTAAATGACTTTGAATTCAAAATGGACAAGGTGCCTAATTTGCAAATAGACAACCTGTATTTAACAGCATGTATCAAAGTGAAAAGTGTACCAAAAGGGCTTAGAATGTATATATTTCCAAATGGTTTGGTACTTGATAACATTGAAATTCCTGAGTTAACGGAAATGTTTGACAGGCAAGGTATGGAATTGATGCAGGTTATTTTAAAGTTCAATAACATTAGAATTAAAAGATTGATGCTAAATCATGATATCACAAAGGACCTTTTATTTGAGAGTAATACTCATAAATATAATATATTTGACAAAGTTAAACAACATGTTAAACAAAATTTGGTTAGAAAACAAAAGAAGCTGGCTAGAGACATGATGGACTATTCTCAGTATAAACTTTATCATGTACCTAAATGTTATCACACCAGTATTCATTCTACACCATTTACCAATGAACAGGTTCATTTAGGTAATTATAGCATGGGGAGGGACAGAGATTTTGAGAATAACTTTTTTTTCTAATGTTAACTATGCACATCCCAGTTCTCCAAAACATAGAGGGGATCCAAATAACTTCATTCATTTTAATACAGAGGAATTTGATAATGACTTACCACCCCTCATAAGGTCTGAGAAAGTAGGGAACAAATGTAGGCAGGAGCCTTTTTTAGTACATCCACATACTCCGAAGGGTCAGAGGAATAGGGGAGAGGGGAGGAACTGGAAGACGAACAATTAGAACAACTAGATTATATTGAGAATACAATATCAACAGATAACTTAGTTGTTACACATGAAGGTAGGGTAATTATTTTATTTATTTTTATTTTACATTTCTTGACCTGGCTAGTCTAGCTGGATATATGTCCATTTTCAGTAGAGGCCCGGGGAGAAAAGCTCCAAGTATTAATACATAGTTTAATAAAAAGTGAACATAAAGTAATTTAAGCTAAAATAGTAAGAAGTAAGTCAAGTAAAAACAAAACATTTTTTTTTTTTAGGAAATTGGGAAATTAATAACACAATAGTCTTACACGTAAGTGAGATATAGGATCCCATATATTATGTCATGGGGAAAGCATAGTACATTTTACAAAGTAACATAATTAGAAAGCATAATGAAAAGACTGAGGATAAAGTAAGAAAGGAAGAGAAGGAAAGATAGGAAAGGTATCAGAGTTAGTAAAGGATGAGTTAATGGATTTAATTATCATCCTAGGGCTAAATAAAGAGTTACTTTATGAAAGAGAGGCAGAATTTAAACCTATGAGAGAGTGGAGAAACACTCGGGGATAACTAGTCAGTTATCCAGTTTAGTTACCTAAATTAATTAGTTAATTAGTTACCCAGGTTTTAATATTTTTAATTACACAGACCTTAAGATAGACAAAACTTTTTTCATGGATCTTAAAAAAGGTTTTAAGTTTGTTCCTTCTTCAAAGACAGATACAACAGATGTTTTGATAGAATTGAAGTTGTACACTAGGAAGCTGAACTTCCAGGTAATGTTCAAAAATCAATGGGTAGAACTGAATACTCCACTGAAAACTTCTAGTGCAATGGTAAAGAAAAAAGGTACATTTAACCCACCACTCCTCTGCACCGTGTCTGTTTTTGAAAAAACATTTAGTATGGAAATACATAATTTGTTGAAAATAATGCAATTTAACGAGAGAGGAAAGAAACCCCGTGAACACATTAAAAATGACAATTCATTGAGGATTATGAAGCCAGGCAAGGGTGGGGGAATTGGTATTGTGGATAAAATGGTTTATATTGGGTACATTTTTAACCTCCTTCATGACAGATAATATCTAGGAATTAAATCAACTTAGCATATTGAAAAATTGATGACTCTATTGCAAGGCTTTATTATTGAGGATTTACATCATTTCCTCTTCAATAAACATCCCAGTAACTTTAGTATACCCAAGATACACAAAAGCATTGTTGATCCCCCTTATTGGTTAATAGTGACAGCTCACAACTCTACTACTTAGCCCCTTGGGGTATTTGTCAACTGAATTTTAAAGAATTCTTTATACCAAATGGAACATAGTTAAAAGATTCCTGGGATTTTTCAACTAAAATAAATTTTTTTTTTTTAGTTTAACTTGTAGTTTTTTTGGCAATTGATGTGGTCGATTTATTTACCTCTATACCCCATAAAGAGGGTTTGGAATTGTTTCATGCTGCTATACTTGAACTTTCTAATTTGGATAACATGCTCATAAATTTTGTTTTGGAAGTCGTGGAAATTATTGTACAAAATAATTTTATTTCATTTGAAGGGGAGTTTTTTCAACAGTTAAAAGGGGTTGCTAAGGGTGCCAGTTGTGCCCCAGTGTATGCCAATTTAGTTATGTATAGCTGTAAACAGACCTGTGTTCTAAATTCTGGGTTTAAGAGCTATTGATACACCTACCTTCGATATTTGAATGATACATTTATGCTTTGGAAAGACAAGGGGACAGTTGAAGAATTTTTATCTTATTTATTATCATACTTATTCTGTTGACAAAACTGATTATCTTGATGTGACGATTTTAAGGATGTAGTTAATGGATGTTTTGGTTTGAAGATATTCAGAAAACCAATATTTTCAAACCGTTATTTAAAATATAATAGTTGGCACTCATGGTATATGAAGAGAAATATTTTTAGAGGGCAACTTGTCAGAGTTACCAGAATGTGCTGTGATGTAGTGAATTTTAAATGTAAAGTGAAACATTTGATTAAAATGTTCCAGGAAAGGGGATACCCATTAGATTTTTTGCAATGGATTGGTGAAGAAATTTTAGGTTGATGGGGTAATAAATATAAACCCTTGCTGGGGACGGGCATCCCAACCAATCAACTTACATCATGGAGTAGCATCACTGGTTTGAATGTTTTTTTCAACTCTATGGTCATTCCCTATGGCAATTACTCTAAGCGTATCAAGAATATTCTAATCAAGAAGTGGTGTAGGTTTAAAGGGAATACAGAGATTATTACAACCTTGAGGGAAGCCCCTAAATTTATGTTTAAAATAGGAAGGAATCTAAAAAAAAAAACTTTTAGAGAACCCTAGAAAAGATTTCTGTTAAGTACGAAGGAAAGGTCACCTGGTGCATGTAACCAAAGGGCACCAAGCGATGTGGTGCATGTTACCAAAGGGCACCAAGCGATGTGGTGCAGGTAACCAAATGAGGTACATCCTAGAGCAGACTAAAATCCTGGTAGGTTCACCAGTTTCTTAAATTACACTGGGAGATGGGAATTGTGCCTCCAAAGGATTAGTATACCTTGCCATTTGTGAAGGATGTAAACATTTTTATGTAGGGAAGACTAAAAGGCAGTTTCGTAGAAGGATCTATGAACATGTGAATGACATTGCCAAGAAAAATATTAATAACTCTTTATGTAAACACACTCTTTTTGGTATACTTGAAATCATTCCTAAATGTACAAGGGAAGGTGCATGGGAGATGCAATTGGAGAAAAAAGAGCTGATTTGGCTGCTCAGATGAAATGCTATAACTGTCCTGGATTAAATGGACATACTTCCATTGCACCAATTTTTAAGTTTAGAGCAGCTAAGGTATAAATTTATTAAGCTATATGTTTATTTATTTACAAATTCATACATTACATTATTTTATTTTTTACATTTACTGGTTGATAGTATTGTTTTTAAGAATGAAGAAGTGTTTTTAAATATATGATTGCATTTTAACTGTTTCTAGTATTTTAATACACAGTTCTAGTAATGTTGCTTTAAAGTCTTAATTAATGGTGTCAAATGACTGTTTTTAAATAAATTATATAACTGAATGATATCAACAGTTCTGATGAAATCCCAAGGTAGAGGGATGAAAGTGCTAAACCTTTCTATTTGTTCGGAATTCTGTGTATGGTAATACAAACGCTGGTTTTCACTTAACAAACGACTTGCGTTTTATCTGGATAGTACTGCTTTATTTGGAAATTGCCATTTTGTAGCTGTATCCTAAAGTTCCCTGGTGACACCACATGAACTTTTTGTTCTTTCTTGACATTTTTGATGAACCCAAACTGGCAATATCATGTTTGGTGATTCCACAGTTTGTCAACTTTTCAGTCTGTTGATCAAAATACCTCTGCTGTATACCCCAGGAGTGAAGATTTTCATTGCCATGAAATGCAAGTTGTGCCCCAATTTCCTATCTGTGCAGCTCAGAGAACATACTGTTTGTCTTCCTTTTCCATATCTTATAGATTATTGCTATCCTTCATCTATGTAGTCTTCAAAAGTCATTTTAAAACTTGCCCTGAACACAACTGATAGCATGCCCCCGTTGTATAGCTCTTGGCTCCATCTCCACTACAGTAGCCTGCATAGTGTGGTACAATATAAACAATAAATCATATATTATGTAATACATATATTAAAGTTAATATTTTTTTCATTTTCCCCAGGAACCAAAAACAGAATTCCCTAGCTGACTGCATTTTGTTTGCTTTCATTTCATAGATGAGCATACACACATTTTGCCCACTGCCTTCTTGTCCTTCCGAGAGTTTTATTTCTTCTGTGTGCACTTACAAAATAACAGTTATGTTTTCTTCTTAACCTTTGTTGATAATAAGCCCCTGCCTCAGGATATTTGACACTTTTTTCATGCTAGTAGCTCTGTGTGCTTTGTTAAGAGCACAGAATCCTGAGGGTTTCTCTGATGTGAGATAGTTTATGCACAATATGTATGTTACAAGTGCTTCCTCTCCTGTCCTAAATGTCTTCTCTTCTCCTTTATCTTTTGAAATAATTCTGCCTATTTTTTACCCTACCACTGTTAGTGGGCATCTGAATGGAATATAGCAACTATGCAAGGCCATTTTTAAAATTCGTTAGACGTCACTTCTGTATTACTACGTTTCCCTTTTAAAACATTGATCACAGATACAAAAGTACAGCTGTCACAGTCCAGGGAGCTAATCTTACCTTATTGAGACTGAAGCAATCATCATTATTAGAGCACCATAAGAAGCCCTGACAGTAATGAGCCAGTGAGGAGCACTGGGGAAGCACAAAGTTATTGGAATAGGAGATGTAGCTCTCACATCTCTGTGCCCATAGCACAGACTGGACATCTTCCACAGATGACAGGCTGGGAGGTCGACAAAATATGGATTTGCCATAATAAGAGTTCACTATTTTGAGTTCACTAAAAAAACAGCTGACAGCAATGAAATGTGTACACAACAATGCGTCAAAACAAGACAACAGAGTTACTTAGTCTGTAAAATAATGTCTTTATTAGCAAAACAGAAGACAAAATAACAGCTCAGTGATGCAAAGTCTTCTTTAGGATATGAAACAGAAATTACGCACAAACTCTGCAGATTGCCATACCAATGTAGGTTTAGTCTCAGAATAAATTCATGTGGCTTCCTCCTTGCTGGATTCTCAGCAGAATATATGTAGATTATTTTTGGCTCATTCTTACTTTCTTTACTTTCCTCAGCAAACTTCCCAGAACCACTGTTCTAAGCATAATGCTCCATCTGCAGTGAGAGCCCAGTTTCTACGATCTCCAGAGCCATAGCACTTTTTTTCTCAACATTTAATGACATTTAGTCAAACACACACATACACACTATAAACTATAAGCACAAGCACATACTACCACTGCACATATGCTTGTATCCCACACCAGTCACACACCAACAAAATGCACTAGTATTAAATACATATTTTTTATAAGGGTTTCCCTCCACATCCCTGCAATTTTATATTTCACCTCAGATTCTACAGCAACAGGGAAATGGCATATTCCCAATCTCCAGTATACCAGGACATTGCAATACATAGTAAAGACACATTTTGACAGACTGTGCCTTTTTAACAGTAAATATGCATTTTCAGTTCTTTAAGCATTCGTCTGATCAGGAGACAGCTGAATACATTCAATGAGCTGCTCTTTCAATTAAATGAATGGAACTCAGACATAAATATATATATATATCTATATCTACATATGTATTTTTATATCTACATCTATATTTCTTTCTCTCTTTTTCTAGATATTCATACACACAAACATATACTTGTGTGTGTGTGTGTGCGTGTGTGTGTGTGTGTGTGTGTATATTTATTTATTTATATATATATATATATATATATATATATATATATATGTATATATGTATGTGTGTGTCTCTACACATATATAGATGGGCATGCGTACATAGAGATATGAATAAACAAATGAATAGATAAGGTATTTCTGAGCACATTTAGTGGAGTTTATGCTGTTCAAATGATTTATACAGTTCTCCAAAGCTAGATAAGTTTTTTACAGGTTTCATTTATTTTTGTCTAGCAGGGGCTATGCTACATACTGTCATCTCCATAGCTTATGTAAGAAATTCAAAATGAAATAAATAAGTAAACAAACAACAAGTAACTACATTTTTGCGAAATATATTTTAAGCAAGTTGTTCTATA
The DNA here is from genome assembly GCF_019279795.1 of Protopterus annectens. NCBI lineage: Eukaryota > Metazoa > Chordata > Ceratodontiformes > Protopteridae > Protopterus > Protopterus annectens. The sequence goes on from NC_056745.1 coordinate 407,052,589, forward strand.
TTTATTGCTTAGTTTACACTATAACAACTCAATATGTGATTTATGATAGTATAATTTGCTACAAATAGTAAATTTTTTTCTAAAACTTTACACAGGTAAAAATAAACCTGAACGCCCAGTTACCCCTATCATTGACAGTGTTAAGAAACCTCCTGTCACACTAGCAGAGCTAAGCCAGCTGATCCAGAGGAGAATCGGTGTGAGACCAGATGCTGTAACTGTTTCCAAAGATGATCAACAAAAGCTTGTAAGTAACAGAATAAGGATTTGGTCATGAAAGGCATAAGACTATTTCTGTGTAAGAATGATAAATTTTTTCTGTTATTGATTATAACAAAGAACATAAGGGATTGGATTGTCTATTGACTTTCTTGTCACACTTCTGCTGTTGTATACCAAACATTTTTGGGGAGATCAGCTGATTTTTTTAATTATGTATTTGTTTGTTTGTTTGTTTGTCTGTTTCATAAACATTTTGATAAGGCTTTAGAATTTTTTTGACGTATTCACAACACTCCTGCCTTGGTTTCTCTGTTGTATAATGTAAAAGCAAGCTATAAAACATTAACTATTTTCTGGCAGAATAAATAAAATGTATTGACAATTGTTTTATAACGTCACTTGTCATGCATGATGTCTAGCTCATGTGGCCTTTGAAGGGAACAGTGAAATTTTGTTTAGAGTGGTTACATAGTTTAAAATAGCTGTTCTGTGATCCTATACAGGTGACTAAGCTGATGCAGGTTATCAGGAATGTTTGGTATAAGACCCTCTTCTTGCTGCTATTGCAAGAAATCAACATATGATGTTGGTGGTGCAGGTTTCAATAGGAATCAGGGTGCCAGAAGGCTGGCCAGTGAAATGAGCTTTGGTAGACTCACCTCTTGCAAAGTGCAGATGCAAGTTGTCTTTCAAAATTGCATTGCAGCCCCAGTGACAACTAGACAGACTGCAGTAGGGACCAAGTCTTCTATATGAGGTGCAGATCTGCATGAAAATACATGCTGATAATTGTAGTCACTGTATACTTACTTGTTGGCGAGGGCATTAAAGTAAAAAAGTCATACGACTAACATCCAGAGCTGTTACTCAAAAGGGAATAAGGGCATGGGTGTGCCAGTTAGGTAGGCGGTTTCGAGGCGAGGCAGCCAAGTTCAGCAGGTGAGGGTGAATAAAAATTACTCAAATTAAAAGAAACTGAAGGAAACTGTGCATAGAATTAGATGTGTGCATGCATGGACTGCTAGTTCCTTGATGCATATATATCTGCATGCAAACAAGCAATTTCCTTATGCTAGCATGAAGGGTCACTGACTGGTATTGTGGACCCAAGGGGCTTCTAGGAATCTATGCCAAAGTTATTGGAAACCATTTATTTCCTCTAGGATGAAAGGTTCCTTCCACAAAATGGTTTGGTTCTTTAATTCCTTTGCTGAAAGGTGTATAAACTTTGTGCTGTACAAAAGCACACTTACTGCTTTTGTGTTTTCTGTGATCACAATTTGCCACATGTGTAACTGGGTAATGAGACATCCTTCTGCTTCCAGTAGCACTGCGGCATTTGAAAAACATAATTTGTTGAGACATTTTTCTGCTTAAGGTAACTCTGTCTTTAAGAAAACATCTTTTCTTATAAGATAAAAGATTTCCTTAAAACATTGATCTGTTTCCATAAGGAATGCCATGTGTGGTTATGTAACCACTACCTTTGAGTTTCTAGTAAACATAATTTGACATGCATGGGTGTTGACGGTAAAAATTTCTTGTGGTCTCTTTGCAACACTTTAGTTTTAGGAAAACACAGTTTCCCATTAGGTGACAAGCTCCCTCAAAGTATTGGTCTGTTTCCATACAGTTTCATATCTAGTGTCCTCTACAATGGATCAACTTTTTGGATTTCCTGTACTATAGTCAATAGCTTGGCTATTTTTTCTTTTCATCTCCCACACTCACAGGTGGACATGCTTCCTGTTGCACACTATGATGTCATGCTCTAGACAAGAGAACCGTGCCAAGCACCCTGCACCTGACACTTCTTTTGTGACACTCACAAAGTTCACATCTTGATCTCAAAGTTTGTAGAGAAAAATGGTCTCAAATTCAGTGGCTAAGAAATGCAAGCCATCAAAATGTTCTTGTGGTTATGAGATTGTGATCCAAGACCCATACTATTATTGCAACTTTAGCTTGGGGGAAAAGCACAGCATAAAATACTGTCATACATTTCAATGCTTCAACTTAGCCACCTGAAGACAAAATGGAGAGAGAAACTCCAAGCTTATCTTGCATCCTACAGATGGAGGCATTTGAAAATGTTCAATACTGCATTTAGCATAAGGATACCTTGGAAAGACCCCAGCCAATATCAGAGCAATGTGACAAAGTCAATGACATTGTACACATCCTGTTGGAGGTAAATTTAGCCGTGCATGTCATTTGATTCCTTCTCACTACTGCAAAATTGAGCATGCACCTTCCTTAAGTTCAGCAGATGCAGATTCCATAAGAGATGCACCCCTGGCTATCACGTTGGATGGGGTGTCCTGTAATGTCAGCACCACCCATATCCCAGGCAAGAGACCAAAGCTTACGAGCAGCTAGCCTGCAGCCAGGGTGTAATCCCTCCTCTTGGGCTTCCCAGTGTAGAGCCTACAGCCTTTACATCAGATAGTTGTTTGATAGGCAGTGAGATCTGTCCTCATGAGAGTAAGAACAAGTCCCTTATCAGAAATGTGAGAACATTAATTGTGAGACCTGCAACTCTGAAAAATACAGTGCAACATCAGAAGAAATACAACAAATGTCACAACTCACTATAACATCATTTTTTGCTTTGTGATTCGTGTACATTGTTTACGGGATTACTGTAATATACTAGAATCTTGAACTTAGTACGTAGTCCCACTTTGTGCATTTATGCTCTCTTTCTTCCAAGGATCACAGTTATGGTACTTAGAGTAGCAACAAGCTGTCCGAGAGTGCACCCTTAAGGAACAAGGTCTGATGAAAGTGACATGGCCTGTGATGTGCTTCTTTTGGTAGATGTGTCTCTTGAGTGTTATCTTCTCCATCACTTACTGTTAGTACTTGCTTACATATGCTTGATCCAAGCAATGCTAAAGTGTGGACCTCTTCATCTTGATGCTAGCAATCAGCATTCTTTGGAAGGAGACTCAGAAAATTCAGAGTTCCTAGTTTCTGAGGTGGATGAGAATAGTAAGACCTACCTTCATCACTATCCCCACATGAATGAAAACTCCTTTTTTGAAACCATCAGTCTCCTGAAACCCCCAGCTATCATGTTGCTTTGTAAAAATTCTTATCAGAGTAAGAAAGAGGCAATGCCTTAGGTCATCCAGTGGATGGAGCAGGTGCTTAATTATTGTCTCTGCAGTCTGGAAGCCTCAAAATTCCATTCAGTTTGATCTTAAGAAGACAAATGCTTTCTACATGTTACCAGCTTTATGGAATGAGAACCTTTGTAAACATCCTAGGCCAACTCCTGTTGCATGTCTGTGCCTCCAGATAGTCACAAATACCACAACACCTTTCTACACTCACATTTGATAATGAGTTTAAAGATTTGGACAAGATGGACAAGGTGTTTTCTTCTGCCTTACTGGGGCTTTGATTCCTCCTCTGTTTGTCTCACCTGTCCAGACTCCATTCCTCCCTTATGGATCAGACTCTGGAAATGTTTTCATCCCTCTGTAATTCTGAAGTAAAGGGAGGCATTATGAAAACCCTTACCTTGGATTTTACTTCTTTTTGAGTTCCCATCAGTCTCTACAACCACCAAAGATTACTTTCTCAGTAGGTCTTTTCATTCCCTTTCTGTCCACGTTTTCTGTAGATTCTGGAGAGGGAGAGTTAGAGTATGGAGAACTTAACTCACTTACCAAACAAGCAAGCAAGTCATGTTGCCTAATATGCCACAGTACAGGTGTATGTTTCATAGGCCTGTAATATTATGTCGGATTGCATGCACTACTTTGTGGGCTTATGCTTTCAAGCCCATGTACATATGGGATGCACTTCAAGGTCTTCCACAATGGATGGTCCAATAGTGGGATGAAATGAACACCTCACCCATGATGATAGAAGTAATGTGAGCTACTTACATCCAACTCTTCCTGACCATCTCCTCCACTATCTGGCCTACAAATCAAATCTATGTCATCTTTGACACAATCAGTGCTCCATCCTTGTGTACTACAGAGCCTATTTATTGCTGTAATTTTAGCTGCTCCAATGCAGTCACAAGGACAGCAGTCTCTGATATATACCTATAGAGTGTGGTATGGATGAAGCTGTTCTCTGTTAAAATGAATTCAAGTAGCCAGGCTGATCTCCTGTAAAAATGAATTCAGGTAGGCCATTCTAGATGCCCGTTCTGGGCAAATGTTTTGTTTGGACAGGTCAACTAGGATTTGGTTGTTGACTTCAAAATAATCAACAAGACCTACCATAACAGTAGTCCTGTATCACCATAAGAAAGAATCCCCATGCAAATTGCTTCCTTGGGCTGTGTTAGCAATGTCTTCCAGCAGGATGACTCCACTAGCCTAGCCATTTCTTATTTCCAGGCAAAGACTTTCCATGGGGTAGGTCTTTGAGGTTGCCCTTGCTTGTAGATTCATCATAAAGGACCAGTGGGCCCTTGACATGGTAATGGGCAGCCATGTCTTAGAGTCCTTAGGTCCTTCCACATTAAGAACTCCACTCAGAAATAAAGTTATCCTCTGCAGAGCTCTTGAGACAGACTGACACTTCTCCTCAAAGAAAACGAACTATAGAGACATCTACTTTTCTGGAATATTGATGGGTGATTTACTCTTATCTCTTTTTAGTTCTGAATGCATTGGGGATTTCTTTCTCTTTCTGAATTTCAGTGACTTCATTAAGCACATTTGATATGTTAAGTTTTGGATGGTGGTTGTCCAAAGTGTTGTACCTGTTAAACTTCTGGGCACCAGGGTGGTTGTCAGTGGATGCGAACGATACTTTTTGGTATGTTAGCGTTTGGGGATCCACACAGGGTATTTTTCACTCTACTGTGGTGTACATTCACTTTTTGTGCAACATGGTACTGTCTTTTTTCACCCCTGTATAGACTGTATTTATTAGTTTGATAACTATAATAGAAAAGACTTTGTAGGAGAAGGACTTGCATGCATTCATTTGTGATGTCAGCACTGGCGGATTCTGGTAGCATTCCTGAATTGGACACTTCTTTAGTTGCACGCTGTGATGGGTGGTCTCCAATGACTGAGAGAAGGCTTATCTGACCCCTTTGTAAAGAATTGCCTTTATTGAGCAGATGACCTCACAAGACATCTACAACAACTGAAAAAGCTGCAGAAATACCTCACAAAGAGGATTACCGGCCTCAAATAGATGCCCCGCACAGACCGTCTCAAAAAACTCCAGCTTTACTCCGTCGCATATTGCCTACTCAGAGGTGATCTCTGCCTAACATACAAAGCTATGTCAAACCCAGAGCTGTTGGTTGTGCTCCACTTAAAGAAATCCCAATCCCTCCGAGCTACATGCTCTAGGGACTTAAACCTTGTCATCATAATACACAGAACATGCCGGAGGGATAGATTCCTGTCCCAGAGACTTCCCATACTCTGGAATAAACTGTCTATATCAAACAAAGCTCCTCATTAGCACTCTTCAAGAAAAATCTTGATGATTGGATGGGAAATAGGAAATTCACCCCGGGGATCACTTCTGTGGCTCTGCTCGTCAGTGGCAAAGGAAAATAATTTTCTTGGGTGGCAAAGGCCAGGGTACCTTTTTGGCTGGGCTTGTATAGGCCCTAGGGTTGATAGCCTAGTGCCTACCTATGAACCTATGAACACTTTACAGTGTAGGTTGTTCCTGACTGCAGAGAGAGTCCATGAAGTCATGACCTTGGCAACCTGGGTGAGGAAGCAGTGGAGCTTCCATTCTTGGACATGCCTGTGCCTTGTGGGCTTGATGACAAACACAATGCTAATGGCATATATTGCATGCCTAATGATGCAGGAATTGCAGCAAATGGTGAGTTAGTGGCTGTGGAGACACCACATGTGCCTTGGCCTTCTTCCAATGTCAAACCCTTTTTGGCAAGTCCATGAGTGCTGGATGACCCTCATCAATCCTGATGTCTGTCTTCCTGTTGCAGCACTGGTTGCTTTTTCTGATGATAAGTCCATCACTTCTTGGGTGGAAAGGCTCGTTACATAAACAAACAGGAGACTACAAGCAGTGCTTCTTAGTGGCCCTCCTGATCTGGTTTGACAACAAATCAGTGATGTGGTATGTAAACAAGCAGGGTGACAAACTCATAACCTTTGTGCAGAGAGGCTTTATGAGTCTGGCAGTGGGCCAGAGACATAGGCATCACTCTTAGAGCTGTACACATCCCAGAAGAAGTAAATATACTGTTGAATTTATTGAACCATCTTGCAGCCTTTCCTAGAGATGAAGATTTTAAAGTTCTTCATGATTAAAGTATATTTTTGTTTGCCTTCCCACCATTCTCCTCAATTATTCATTTAATCACAACATTCAGAGCAGAAAGCCCAGAGATTATTCCCTTGGTGGCTGAGAAAGGTGTGACGTTAGCTTTCATTTCCCTGGCACTGCAAAAAACTGAACAAATGATATAAACACCAAAAGCAGCAAATCAGTACTCTAGACAATACCAAGGTAATTTATTTAGCACTTTTGTTCACACTAATGCATTAACTTCCTCAGAATAATTGCCAGATACACCCACCTCATTAAAAAGTGTAGTAAAACAGTCACACGATAAAAAAAAAAATTCATAAATACAAATTCCACTTATAATCTAATCATTGTCCATTGAATAATATGTCATAAATACAAGGAAATAATAAAAGATTAATAAGAGTAAATAATATGCACACATGTAGAAGTATTTAAAATAATCAACTTATCAATTTCTTAAAGTTCCAAAGATCGCTTCTTGAGCAAGCTAACAATGGATACAGAGTCACTCAGACCAGAAAATACATTGATGACCATCTTCATTTGCCAATGTAATTCTTTTAGCTCTAAATATTTTTTCCAATCACCACCCCTCACTGGTGTGTTAACCTTTTATAAATCTAAAAAAAAACAAAAAATATGTTTTTTTAAGTACTACAAACTACTGAGTGTTTAAATAGTGCATTATTGTTATCCTTTGTTTTAATGGAGTATCATAGTTTGCATATTTGTTCTTTTAAGGAAAGCTCAGTTTTGCCAAAATAAAAAACAGTGCCTGAATTACATAAAGCTACATATACTACCATTTTGTCCTACAGTCATAGTTCCCACAAATAATAGTCTTGTTCAGTCTCTTGACATAACAAGCATACCCCACATAAATATAATTACAGTATGAACATATATCACATTTTGACATTCTCCCTTTTCTTTTAGTAGAAGGAATCCCAGATTCCTACCACATTTAAGCATGGAATGCCACACTGACCACCAGGGATTTTTATATATTAATGTATTATGTTGTGGAGACAGGACAGGACAGTTTATGTGTACACTACAGCATACTGGGCAAGCAGGATTGCATGGAATGACACACAGACCACAATGGATTTCATATATTAATGTACATGCTGCAGGCACACGAAAGGACAGTGTATTTTGTGATGAGTATTGTGGAATTCCATTCCAGGCAGTCTGTACAAGTTGTGTTAATGATCTGTAAAGGTGCGTGTAGTGCTATTTATAAGAAACGGTCACAGGAAGTGTGTTTATTGAATAGGGACACACAGATGACGTTTAGGGATTAACACTGGGAAGGAGGACAGGTGAAACATTTTAATGTACCATACATGAGGAAATGTAAAAGGAAGACAGTTGCAGCAGAAACACTAGTCATATCTCCACATGGGACAGTATGGACTGCACAGTGATAAATGTATATGATGTGACTGTCACACAAGCTGACAAAACAGAGGAGGATGCCTTTGTGATATAAGCATCTAGACATCAACAATGGAGAGGACATGTATCATGGATGTTAAAAACAGTTGGAGTTGGGTACATATTGTGAAGCTGTCCAAATTGATTTGGCTGAGTATGCCTGCATTGACAGCAGAGGCTTCCAACACGTAGGACACAGATACAGGCTCATGGCCAACAGTAAAATTGTCACACACAATCATGGACAATATCAGAATAATATTACCAGTAATACTCATGTCTCTGACATAACATGCATGTTTCTGAGTGAGCATAGCTGGTTCTGCACCAACATACTTGTACAACTATTAGGACATGTCAGCAATCTATGAATGTAATCAAGCACACTCTCCTGACACTAACATGTACAGGAGGTGTGAGGAAACACACTTGTCATTATGATCACTACAGGCTAGTTGACTAGTGTGCATGGTAGAGATATATGTGACACAGTCTGCACTGTCATGAATGTATACCATGCCATCAGTGTCATTAAACAGTTATGTATGTCATGAGTTCATCAGCAAAACAGATATCACACATACATGTGGTATTACACCTTGATGTGAACTATGAAAGTGTTATGGCCTGTAATATGGATGTCCTCCACATACTCAGTAATTGTGTTACATACAATGGAGTACTCACCACTTTGGACATGTACTGGTGGACATTCCACGTACCATATATCCCAGGACACAAGCCAAATAACAGCTGGTCTGCTGATAGGGTGTAACATATACATGATCATTGATTTGTGCATTTGTTTGCATAACAAAACAAATTCCCACTTTTTTTTTCATCTCATGTGTTGTCATGGCTTTGGCAGCGATCTTTGATGTGTGTTGATACTGTCGGTATTATACCAGTATCAGAGTTGGAGTCAGTGTGTGTCCACAATTTGTAGTCCTTCAGACAGCTGTTGGGACACAGGATGTTATTCTTGACATCTAATGATTTCAGTCATGGACAGGAAAGGGCCTAGCAGACAGTCCTGATGTACACACTTGATCACTGGACATGAGATGTAGGCCACTTCACAGGTTTCTAAATATTTAGATGCCACATATTTGATCCACTGTTGTACCAACTTGGTGATATAGGTGTTGATAGCCACATCAGTCATTGTGGAGTGAATATTTCAGTGTGGACTCCTGTTGACCATCTCAGCCTTTTCAAGTTCCACAGGATGGTGCTCAGGAAAGTCAGGATGTGTCTATATATGTATGCATCAGGTGCTGCCCCAGCCAACTCATATGGAAGCATGTAGATGTACACCCTTCTACAGGAACATAGTCCATCTAGAGGGTGTGTTTAAGTGTGTATTACACTGTGTCAGGTAGGCATATGTTCTTAATCACACTATGGGCAATCTGTGATGTTGTCACAGCCCACTGTTTATGTATGATAGGACTGCATGAAGGTAGCACAGTGCATACTGCCTATATTGATCTGTCCTAGAGTCTGGACACAATCCCACTTCTCAGGTATCATTGGCAAACTCTACCAGTTGGGGATTAACACTTATGCCACTAAATGGTTAACCGACGTCCTCACTGACAGACCACATACTGTGGAAGTTGGTGAATCAACCTCTACCATTGCAGCTGTCACCACTGGTGTACCCCAAGGATCTGTGCTGGGTCCTGTACTGTTCAGAATCTATTTCTCAACAGTCTAGGCAACAAAATATGAACTCTAACTTACCAAATTTGCTGATCAATGCATATTGGTTGCAATCATTGAGTCCACCAATGATATGACTATAGTACAAGACGGGCTAACACACAAATAATTGGTGCCAAAGTCACATGGTCTACTAATGAATACAGAATGTGTCAGGATTTGTGCCTTATGCAAAGTGGAATTTCCTGGTAAATACACCATTGACAACACCCCCCCATGCTGAAACCAGTGATGCAAGATTTGGGAATGCACATAGATAGCAATCTGAACTTCGACCGAGTGTCCACAGTGGTATGGAAAGGCTATGTCATGCACCTCAGAAGTCAGGCCTTTCTTTCCAGATCTGAGGAGGCTATAACAGCAGTGTACTCAAACCTCATCTGAACACTAATACAGTATAATGCTTCCTTTTGCCTGTACCTCACCAGACACCCGCAGCAGCTGGACAGACGACAGGAGTTTCACAACAAGAAAATACAGGTCCTACAAACCATGCCATGGCATATGTGGATATATTGAAAGCCCTTTTCCTGAAATCTGTATTGGAAAGGACAAGGTAACTTGTGCCTGGACTACAGGACATCTCTGACCCTGCCCTGATGTGTATACTGCACGTCTGCAAATTAGCAGAGTCTGTTGAGGAAAATGGTAAAAAAAATGTCCCACATACTGTTGTAAAATGCTCTCTCTAATTTCAAGCAAGTGTAAGTGTAAGTGTTTGTTTTTTTTTTCTTATAACTAGCCAGTTTTCTAGTTTCAGCACTCAAATCTGTTTCTTTGATCTCAGCACTTGTTCAGATAAAAAAAAAAAAAATTTTCATCTGCTTTTACTGTACTTGTGTTTCTACCTACTTCATTTTACTTTTGCATCATCTTAAAAATACTCAATTGTATTTATTACTGCTTGGTGTAACTCATTCTAAGCCTTTTGGTTTAAACACTTGGGCTTCGGACCAGTTGTTTTGCACTGAGAGGGTTTGTGGTCTGCACTGTTGTGGCAGAACAGGTAGCTTACATCCTTCTAGGTTTGGAACTGCTGATTGAGGGCTCAGTGTCTGTTATTCTAAAAGTGTATTAATTCTGGTTTAAGCACTTGGGCTTTCAGGCCAGTTATTTTACATTAAGAGGGTTCGTGGTCTGCACTCTTGTGGGAGGAGAGGCTGGACTCTGCCCTTCTGAGCTGGGAATTTCTGGTTAAAGGCTTATAGTGTATGCATATCTGAACTGCTTCTTACTGAAGTTGGTGCGCCTTGTTTGCTGTGGCATAGACTGGATTCGGGCCTGCTGGATCTAGCTTTGTTTGTGTAACTTGAGCACTAATCCAGACATTCTCTAAAGTATTCAATTGTATTTATTACTGCTTGGTTGTAACTTGATTAAAGTGTAGCTATCATTCTAAGTCTTTTGGATTAAGCACTTGGGCTTCAGACCAGTTGTTTTACATTAGGAAGGTTTGTGGCAAGCACTGTGGTGGCAGGACAGGTAGCTTTCATCCTTCTAAGTTGGGAACTGCTGATTGAGAGCCCAGTGTCCAAGTGTATTAGTTCTGGTTTAGGCACTTGGGCTTCAGGCCAGTTATTTTACATTAAGAAGGTTCGTGGTCTGCACTCTTGTGGGAGAAGAGGCTGGACTCTGCCCTTCTGAGCTGGGAATTTCTGGTTAAAGGTTTATAGTGCCTGAATATTTGAACTGTATCTTACTGAAATTGGTACACCTTGTTTGCTCTAGCATAGACTAGATCCAGGCCGGCTGAATCTAGCTTTGTTTATATGCTTGTTGTTTGTTTGCTTGTTATTTCCCTGGAAGCTAATTCCACCTAATACGCGGCTTCTCAGCGCTTCTGTGGATCACTAGTGATATCTGCATTGCTTACTGTACTTATTTCCTTGTTTCACTTGAAAGAAGGTTACTGTTTGTCGTTTTTGCATTTAGTTACTTGTAACACATTGCACTCAAGTTACCTGGCACTTGCTCACCAAAGCAATTTTATAAGTCAGCACTAAAAATTAAAAGCACTACACCCTCACTCCCCACTGGCCCTTGTTTTCAATTATTAAGGAATTCCCAATATTATTCTAGCATGTCCAAAGGTCAGTTGTCAATCTCCTCTCCGGTCCAGCTGGTGAATCTGGGAATCTTGAGGCAATGTTATAACTGCCTCATGTACACAGACAACCCTCTCCTCCTCCCACATAACACAAATACTTGCGAGAGATGCAGCTATTTAGCCAAACTGGAGGCTGAGCTCTCTCAACTCAGGACTGGCAAGACCAGACAGGAGGAGAAGGCAACTACACATACCACAAAACCAGCCTCACATAATGCTACCACACCACTGAATCAAACACATAAACACACAAAGACATACTCGGAGGCTCTGAGTAAAAATTTACCTAAACAGCAGAAGCCTCCAAAGCAGACACCCAAATAACTGCTACCTCAAGACACCCCACAAGCAACACATAAACCACAAAAGCAGTGTGCAAAGCAGTCACAGCCCTTAAGGCCAAATACAACACCAAACATACTTGTCATAGGTGACTCCATAGTCAGACACACTGACGTCCCACTCACCAGGCTGAACAAGGAGAGGGTCACAGTAAGCTGCCTATCGGGCGCTAGAATCCGCCACATAACACAAGCACACGGGTCACTCCACGGCAAGTAAAAATATGACACAGTCATTGTCCATGCTGGTGTGAACCACCTGAGACGTACCTCCCTGGACTACATGAAAAGAGACATAGAGGAGCTCTCTGATTATGTAGCCCAGGCAGGTATGACCCTGACCCTGAGCAGTATCCTTCCTTCACCAAGAATGATGCCACAATATAGAGACAAGATGATCAGCTTTAACAATTGGCTTAATGTCTGGTGTCATTCAAAGGGGATCCAGTGTCTGTCTGCCTGGGATGACATGCTTGACAAGCCACGCTGCTTCGCAAGGGACGGCTTGCACCTGTCACCCCTGGGATTCCGGATATTAGCTAAGTCTCTTGCCACCCCCATAGTGCCTTTTTTAGGCAAGGCTCAAATTCTAAACCTACCACCCTAGAAAACAAAAATGGGAAGAAACTGAGGGTAATGCTGCTCAATGCCAGAAGTCTAAATCTCAAAATGCACACACACTCGAGGCCTTTCTCAGTATGGAGAACATCGATGTCTGTGCTGTAACTGAAACCTGGTTCAAGGCTCCTTGAGAGCACCCCGGCACTATTAGGTTTTACCTCATATCATGCATTCCGGCCCCAAAACCCGGACCACACCACAAAAGGAGGGGGTGTATCCATATTCATAAAGGATACCCACACCTCCAGGTTGGTGGCAACGCATAAGCTTCGAAACCATCCAGGTGCAACTAACCATAGGCAAAACTGCTCTATAAATTGTAGCATGCTACAGGCCACCCTCTCAAACTCAGGAACCCCACACAGCCTTCCTGAAGAGACTGGAGGGTATAAATGTATCTCCAAACACCATCATATTGGGTGACTTCAACTACCCGAATATAGACTGGGAACATTACTCAAGCCCTAACTTTCTAGCCCAACGGTTCCTGGAGTTCATAAATTCAAATGCCATGGAACAGCTAGTCACTGTTCCCACGAGAGGAGAAAATATACTAGATCTCATTATCACAAACATGGGGACAAAATGCTCCACACCGGAAGTATATCCCTCATTGGTGAGATCTGATCATAAACTAATCTCACTGGAAATCCACATCCCGCCCCCACCCCCAACAAAAAAAACCACAGTGAAGAACTTCTCTTAAGCAAACTTCACACTACTCAAGACTGGTGTGGTATCCTTCAAGGCCCCTGAGCCAGTGGAAACCACAACCCAAGCTGCGGAAGCCCTTACAAATGCCTTCTATGAACACCTCCAGGACTGCATGGATCAGGCAATCCCAAATAAAACCAAGACTCTTTCCACAAAGGGCAAACGTCCAGTCTGGTGGACCCCAGCCATTAACAAACTTTACAATAAGAGGAGAAAGCTATTACATGATAGAACAAAATCCATAAAAGGGAAGTCACCCCTGATCATTATTAGTAAAAAAATACGAGCACTCATAAAATCAACTAAGGCCAATTTTGAGAGAAAAATTGCCATGGATTCAAAGTACAATCATAAGGCCTTTTTCAGCTATGTTAGGAACCTGGGTGGAAACTCCCAGATATGCTCAGAATTAGTCCAAAATGATACAAAAATCACTGAACCCACAGACATTGCCAACATACTGGCAGACAGGTTCAGTGCAAACTTCACCCCTCTGTCCCCCCCTAAAGGAGAGATAACTATCCCAGCGGAGTGTAGCCTCCCAGACATCTCAAATGCGCAGGTGAAAGCTGCTCTCTCTAAAGCTAAAAACACAGCATCAATGGGACCGGATGGTGTCCTCGGCTGTGTGCTACACGAGCTAAATGAGGAATTAAATCCGCACATAAGGCAGCTGTTTAATCTCAGCCTTACCACAGGATACGTGCCCAAGGAGTGGCGTATGGCAACTGGGGTCCCACTCCACAACGGTGGTGCCTCTACGGACCCTGGTAATTACTGCCCCATAAGCTTAACAAGTCTAGTCTGCAAAGCTATGGAGAGGATCATAATGGAGCTCATAAACAAAGATATAGGGGACTTGCAGACATTGGACCCGACCCAGTTTGGCTTCATCAAGGGCAGATCATGCCTTTTGAACTTGGTCGACTTCTTCGAAACAGTCACCAAGGCCATTGATGAGGGAAAGGCAGTCCATACAGCCTACCTTGACCTTGCAAAGGCTTTCGACACAATACCCCACTCGGGTATTTTAGAAAAACTTACCAGCTTAAATGTAAACCCATATGTCACAAGATGGATTGCAAACTGGCTTAAGGACAGAACCCACAGGGTTAGAGTTGCTGGCGCTATGTCAGACTCCAAGCCGGTCACAAGTGGTGTCCCACAGGGCTTGGTCCTTGGCCCCTATTGTTCGGCATCTACTTCTCAGAAGTACAGGCCAACATGGGAGGACTTTGGCTGACAAAGTTTGCAGACGACTGCAAACTGGGCGCCATAGTGGAAAGTCATCGGACACGGATATCCTTCAGAAGGGACTCATGGAAACAGATAGCTGGTGCCAGAGCCATGGCCTGAAGTTAAACGCCAAAAAATGTATAGTCATACCCTTCGGGAAAAACAAGGTAACCCCAAGCTACCATATAGGTGGCAATCCACTAAGCACAGAAGAGGTTATCAGGGACCTGGGGACCCAGGTTGACAGTGGCCTTTCTTTTGACACTCACGTTGCTAAAGTGGTTAGAAAGACCTTCTACATTGCCCACCTGATCATGAAGGGATTCACATCCAGATCTAGTGAGGTCATTGTTCCCCTGTACTCTTCACTTATCAGACCAATGATCAAGTACAATGCCCCATTCGGGATGTATCTCATCCGACATCTGCAGCAATTGGAGAGACCCCAAAAGTTCCTCACCAAAAGGATAAAGGGACTCCAAAATCTGTCATATGCTGCCAGATTGAAGAAACTCCAGCTCTATTCAGTCGCATACCGTCTGCTCAGAGGTGACATGTGCCTGACATACAAGGCCATGTCCAACCCGGAATTAATGGACATGCTCCACCTCAAAAAATCCAAATCCACCAAAACCGCTAGAGCAAGCGACTTAAACCTTAGCACGGATATAAATAGGACGTGCTGGAGGGATAGATTTATCACTCAGAGACTCCTTATGCTGTGGAATAAAATCCCGGTCCATGTGAGGCAGAGCACCTCGCTGGCTCTGTTCAAGAGGAATCTTGACCTGTGGATGGGAGATCGTAGGTTTACCCCGGGAATCATCTCTGTGTCACTGCTGGACAGAGGCACAACAAACTAATGGGCACAGTATTTTTTCATATAAGGGGTGGCGTAAGCCACAAAAATTTGGGCTAGGCTTATAAATGCCTTAGGGCAGATAGCCTAGTATAAACCTATGAACCTATGAACCTATGTACAAGCATACACACACACAACCAGTTGACTTCAGTGAGAATAGAACCCCTACCTATCTAAAGACATAGACTACAGAACACAGTATTTTACGTAAGTGCCATGGCACAAGTCGGACTTGGAGTGTGTCAGACAACACTTTATAGCTGATGACATCAGCAGTATCTGCTGAGGAGAATATAACAATGTCCCACATGCTGGTGTAAAATGCTCTCTGTAATGTCAAACAACAGCTCACACACACACACACACACACACACACACACACACACACACACACTCGCGCACACACACACACACACACACACACACACACACACACACACACACACACACATGCACACAGTTGACTGCAGTGAGAATAGAACCCCTATCTTTCTAAGTACATAGATGACAGAACACAGTACTTTATGCAAGCGCCATGGCCCCACAAGTCTGACTTGGAGTGTCTCACACAATACTTTATAGCTGATGACATCAGCAGTGTCTCTTGAGGAGAATATAACAGTGTCCCACATTCTGTTGTAAAATGCTCTTTCAAAAGTAAAGCAAGTGCACAAACACACACCCAGTTGCCTGCAGTGAGAATAGAACCCCTACCCATCTAAGTACATAGACTACAGAACACAGTACTTTATGCAAGTGCAAAGCTCAAGTCTGACTTGGAGTGTCTCAGACAACACTTTATAGCTGATGACATCAGTGGTGTCTGTTGAGGAGAATATAACAGTGTCCCAAATGCTGATGTAAAATGCTCTCTTTAATGTCAAGCAACAGCTTACACAATCACATAGTTGACTACAGTAATAATAGAACCCCTACCTAAGTACACAGACTGCAGAACACATTACTTTATGCAAACACTACAGAACAAGTCTGACTTTTTACACAGCTGAAGGCCAACTTATAGTGGATGACATCAGCAGTGCATGTTGGAGAGAAAAAGTTAGGAGGCCTGCATGAAATGGATCTGTAGGCATGTGAAAGTATCAAAATACAGTCAGTTCATGGGATTGGAGTGATAACTGCAAGGATACAGACTTCTGCTCTTCTGGCTAGACATGCAAACATACACACAGTTAAGTGCAGTGAGAACAGAACCCCTTCCTATTTAAATACACAGACTACAGAACTCAGTACATTATGCAAGCACCATGGCACAAGTCGGACGTTTATATGCCTACAGGTCAACTTATAGTGGATGACAGCAGTGCATGATGGAGAGAAGAAGTTGGGAGGTCGGTATGAAATGGATGTGTAGGCATGTATACACATCAAAATACTATTAATCCATGGGATTGGAGCTGTAACTGTAGGATATATACTTTTGCTTTTCTGGCTAGATACAGACATGCATGAGCCCTATTGACTGTAGTGAGAAAAGAACCCCTACCTATCTAAGTACAGAGACTACAGAACACAGTATGTTATGTAAGCTCCATGGCACAAGTCTGACTCTTACAAGACTGCAGTTGAGCTTATAGTAGATGGCATCAGCAGGCCATGTGGGAGAAAAAATGTTGGGAGACCTGCATAGGCTCATAGCTTCCTATGTACATTGGAGGCTACTAGCTTAATGGCCCTATGGTGTTTAAAAGCCTAGCTGTGTAAAAACACAAGTACCTTTATTCAGCATAGTTGGATAGTCATCATTAGCAGAGCAATTTGTGAGCAGCACCAATGGACCCAGTCCATGGGGGACATAGGTGCCACCCTAGAGGTGACTTTACAGTCACCCAACCAGTAGTTAAGGTTGTGTTTGAATAAGATCATTGAGGAGCGCTTATTCGTACACAGTAGGAGCATGTTACAGAGGAGTGTGGTGGGGGATATATCTGTCTCCCCAGCATGTTCTCTTTATGTCACAGGCTAAGTTGAGAACCCTGAGCCATGTTCTTCTTGTCCCATTTGATTTGCAGATGTGCAGCATTCCCAGTAGGGCAAGGTCTGAGACTGCTCTATAAGGCAGGAATAGGTCATCTCTCAGCACTCTCTGTGATGCTGAGTACACTAACAGGTCTTTCAGTCTTTCCATGTATGTCATATTTGGAGGCCCAGGAGTCTCCCAGGCACAACCCTGTGTTTTCTGAAATTGCTAGAGGTGTCTGGTGAGGTACAGACAGAAAGGAGCATTATACTCAATTAGTGGTCTAATAAGGATAGGGTACAGCAGAGATATGGCGACCCTGGTCTTGGATGTGATGTCAATATGTATGATGTGTGCAATTCAGAATGTGTGTGCCACCTCTATGGACACACACTGATGAAAGTGTAGATTGCTATCAACATGTGTTCCCAAGTCTCACAACACTGTGTTTGAGCTTAGAGGGGTGCTATGTATATCATAATTAGCAGGGGTACTTCATTGCCAAAGGGAACAATGAGCCATTGTATGCTTTAAGGTTCAGTCTGTGAGTTTGGTACCAATCAATTGTGTGTGGCAGCTCCTTCTGTAATATGTTACCACCATTGGGGATCTGTATTAGTGCATCCAGTTACCAGTCATCTGCAGACTTGGTAAACTACAGGCCATCTACCATTGCCTGCACTTCAGGGAAGTAGTTTGGAAACAATTGAGGGCCCAGCACAGAACCTTGTGGTATTCTTAATGTAATTGGCTACTGGTGGAGGTGCAGTCCCCAACTTTGGCAGTATGCATTATGTCAGTGAGCCAATTGCATATCCCTGTACTACCATATGGCTCAATTCCCACACAGGAAATATTCACTATGACACATGAATGGGGGATAGTGTCAAAGCCCTGGCAAGTCAACATAGGTGGTATATCCTGTTATCCCTCATCCAGGTCTATGGGGGTCAGTATTCAAGAAGTCCACAAGGGTCAATAAGCAAAATCACCCTTGACAAAAACAAAATAGGTAGAGTCAAGCATGTTGAAGGTCACCTATGTCCCTGTGGATATGGTCCATGCTGATTCCTTCCCTAGCTTTGCAGATAAGTGTTTTTAGGCATATGGGCCAATAGTTGTAGTTCTGCATATTACCAGATTGATGTGCATTGCATAGCATGCAACATTTGATATTACATTTTGTACTGTGGGTGATATATATGTGGAAAAAGTACTGAGACACCAGGGCTGCAGTGGTTGGGAGGGTGGCAACAGATTGATGCAGTGTAAATATGTGACATATTGTTAGATAGGGCTCTCAGTTTGTAATGTTTACACATGTACTTTCATGTCATACACAGGAAATGGACAATAAACAGTAGTAAAACAGCATAATATAAACACATCCATAGTGCAGCAAACAGTGGGTTTGCGCAATAGTTAGCAAAGTGCATATGCATGTGAGATACACATAGTTGCACGTATGAAAGCAGTGCACTAATGCGAGCTGCATTGCTAAAGCCTGACTGTTAGTACTGAGTGCATGAAATACACATGCTGCTTAACTGACTCTGTGGTAGCACATGTTAATGCATTGATACGTTCCTTTTTTGGCCCAGATGGTACTGGGTTCAAATACAGGTGTATCTAATACTTTAAAATACTTTGGACAGACAGAGATGAAAGTGTGGATTGCTATGACATGAATTGTTTATACAAGATTTGTTGCTGTGTGTAGGCATAGCACATAGGGGTTAAGTGGCATTGTGCAGAGGTAACCACAGCATTTTGCTGCTGTTCACTGTTGCCACCCATTGGTGAGCGATACACACCTCCTTGCAAACATGGAGCCTAAAAGATGAAGGGATCCATTGACTTTTTGCTACTTTTGTGTGTTGTATTTGATTCTATTTTTTTGACCAGATTAAAGGTATTGAAATGGAGTACATATGAAAATGATAAAATGGGGAGCAAGCAGGGGGAAGAACAAAGTCTAACAGTTAATAATGAGTCTCTGGAATATACCTGCTACTTAACTGACTCTGTGGCAGCACATGTTAATGCAGTTAATGCAGTGATACATTCCTTTTTGGGATCAGTCGCCACACAGTAAGACGTTGTCCTGTTCGATTCTCAGCTAAAGCGTCTTCTGTGTGGAGACATGCGTGAATGGGCGTACCTTCGTTGAAGGTTGTGTGTCAGGGCTGGCAACTCGGTACGTAAAAATCTACTGCCAATCATTAGCGGACTGGAGTTCCGCTGTGGCAACCCCTAACTGGGAAAAGATGAAAGATACAACAACAACAACATGGTACTTGGTTTGACTACAGCTGTATGTAATACTTTTAACTACTTTTGCATTATGGTTGCTGCACGTTGGTGCACAAATGCACACCATTGACCAATAATGTATTAAAGAAAAGAAATGGGGAAGATGGACAGTGGTGAAATGGGGGAAGAACAAAGGGAAAGCAGGGCAGGAATGTGCAGGAGGGAGGTAGGAAAGAACCATAGCTATCCATTTCCTTAACAGTGTAAAGTGAACATATCATCAAAATATTAACTGAATTTGGACTGTCAACTCCAGAGAGAGTGGTGACCACAACACAGTCATGTTGCATAGCCAGTTGGACTGAATCAATTGTGTCAAGAAGACACATGCAAAATGGAGAGCTATGTATAGTACATTTTTTTTGTGGGACAGGTGCCCATTTTTTTTTTTGAGAGAGAGAGGGATGTTTGGATGGGACGTAAGTATGTCTGGGTCAGGTAAGTTGGGTAGGTGAGGAAGCAGTTGCAGACAGACAAGATAAACAAGGTGAAACAGGGATGGTGATGGACACAAAAGGTTGAGGGACACCATGATTGAGGTGAGAGTGTGGACATCCAGAGCCCATTGTCGTCAAGCTGGGCAACAGTGAGAATTGAGTCCTTACCCACTGGACTGTCATCACTGTCACCTCACTCCACCACTGGCTCATGACATATCCTTCTTCTCTTCCTCCTACTGCATAAAATGAGGGAGAGCAGCCTCTCCAGCCAGTGTAGGCATAAACCAACAATGTGGCACACAACCGTGCACACCAACCTTGGGATCTCTTGTGGGTGATAAAAGCACCATCTCTACTACTGCTTTCAGAGGGTACCACAGGACTGGCCTCTGGGGCAGGTCTACCTGAGAGGGCAGATAGTCCATAGGCAGCATAGAAGATGCTATCAGGTTGGCTACCAGACATGCTGGGCAATGGTGCTGGAGCTGGTGGAGGGAACAGGCGGATCCTGTGGGGCAGGCCTAACCCTGTGTGCAGTGGAGCATTTATTGATGTGGTACGCATGAAAGACATGGACACATTTTGATGACACATAATAAAATGCAACAAAAAATAAAAATAAAATAAAAAAGAGAGATAAGGGTTGGGGTGAGAGGAAACAAAGATAAGATTAGTACCTTTAAATGTGACATATAATGCATTAATACAGTTATTTGACTCTATTATCGTAACCTTCACTTTTAAGACTACCACCTCCTAGGAGAGAAATTTTACTTTTAAGACTACCAGCTCCTAACATATGCACACTATACTGCAGATTGCAGCAAGTACTCCTTGACATGTGCATATATTGCACAGACACATGTTTCAGTTGTACAGATTACCATTTATAGCAGGCCATGTGGCCACTTGTATGGAGCTTTTACTTTAAACCTTTAAGTTACATATAATTGAAGAATTAACAGTATTGTATAGTTGGGAAGTGTGGTCTTTGAACACACAACCTCCGACTAAAGTCTAATATTATACTCTTGGTTTGTGGTATAGAATAATGCATGCATACTTGCTTTTACAGTTGAAATATGCATGCTCAATTTGATACAACTCTATAAAATACCAAAAAAGCTATCTTTAACTTTTAATGATACAATGACACTACTCTTCTGCTGCATACATAACACGTGCTTCCCTTGTCCTCACCAGTCTAACCCCATCCCATGGGTTCTTACATTGACCTCCTGATCCATGCCAGTTGTGGAAAAAACAGAACAGAGTACCATTATGAATACTAGTCTTATGTATATTCAGCTTTTAAGTCATACAAGTACTCTCTGTAGTTGATACATGCACAGTTGTGGGATATCCGCAGTCCTAAATTCCTCGATCCAAGCATCGAGGGTATCTCTCTTTCTTCACTATAGGTCATTATAGTGATGCCTACATTGATCACCAGTGAAAGGGTTACTGATGGCACTGGTTACAGCACAGGCCAAACTATGCCAAGCTTCCGACTTATACTAGGAGCCAGAATAGTCCCCCTGCAGAAGCCTGGCACTGTGGTGTTTAACTAGGAGTCTAATAAAAATCTTGGACTCCTGGACACCTCATCTCTGTTCCCTAAATCTGACACCTTCTCCAGAAATGCCTGCCATGCCTACCATAGATCAAGAGCAATGGAGAGTGATGGTTTCAATCCAGTTCAAGTTATTGCATTTACTGGGAGTGTGCGCACTGTTTGAAAATGTTGCACTCCACTTGCCATCTCACAAACATGGTGCTTGGCAGTATGCACCTCCGAGTACAGTGTTTGCATGATGGTAAGCGGAGTGCACCAGTAGCAAGCAAAGGAAATTCAAGGTTATTAGATGTACAGGCAGTTGTGTATGTGTGTTAGCAAATATGAAGGCCATGGCAGTCCAGATAGCAGAAAATATACTTACAGGAATATAGTACACAGTATACCCACAGTCATACATTTGAGAATAAATGTGATAATACATAGATAAATAAATATATAATTGACACAATACTAGTGCCTTAGCCCTCATACATATAATTAATATCAGCTACACCATGTCAAGTGTTTTAAGTGAGAGTGTCTATAATGGGAAGTGGAACAGTAGTAAAAGTGTATGGAATATGCTGTATTAGGACCCAGGACTGTGTGTACAGCAGTCCTACACTTACATCTGTTGCCACAAGAAGGTTGAGAAAACATTTGTGTATGTTGCAGTTCATTGCTACAAATTGCAGTGTCACAACAGTAAAACAAAGGTTGTACACCCTGTACTAGAACCCAGGATAATCTGCACTCCAGCCCTACACTTAACACCTGCTGCCACAGGACTAGTTACATGATGTTCCCTATTTTACTAATCATTCTTAGGGTCTCGCTGTTAACTGCAGTGCAACATCACTTACCTGGTTTGCGTGATGCCCAATAGTATTAATTGAATGTATCCGGTTTCACAAACAGCTTTGCAGCAAGGAACTTAATATGCACACAAATAACTGCAACATCACCTACAGTGATATCAAACCATGCAAGTATTATTTGTACATTTAGTAGTTTTGGATGTAGTGCACCGAGTGATCACAAAACCGGTCATGATTATTGCTTGCAAATATACAACTCTGTCTTACATTTCTGTGTTTGTTGGCTATTATTCATGTGTCTGAGTAATAATCTGACACATACATTGTGTAAGCCATTCTATATCATTGGCCTTAAAATGTGTGAGGACATTAAGTGGAAATAATATCATATGCAGTTGCCAAAAATGAAAGGCAGGTTGGATGTGAAGGAACACAACCTGTGACTTGTCTGCTGCTTACTTACATTTCCAACCTTACATATAACACATTGTAGATGTGACCTGACACACCCACTGGAAGTAAGGCAGCCTGCAGTGCTGTTGTGTTTTCTTTCTCCCAAGCACTAATCAGTCACAGTTGTACTCCATTAAAACCAAACACTCAGGGAGTGACTGTACTATGTTTACATCCCTACATGGATCTAATTTTTTTGTGATTCAGCAAGTTTAATGAGTTCACACATCATTTGCATCTTCACCGTGTTGACAGCCCTGAATCTACATCATAGAAAGACAACCATGTAGCTAGGCAAACTGATGGTGGGGACACTTGTTTATGTCGGAAAGACTGCACATAACACTATTTTGTCAGGATATAACTGTACAGAGAAGTATTGAACTTCAGAAGGTATACTTCCATTTGGTCAGCTACATACTACATATGCTGAAATGTATTTAAGAAATATCTGAAGCATAGGATTTTTCACATTTTAAACTGTATGCATTAGTTAGACGTGTACTGATGGCATGGGCATGATTACCAAGCCCATTTTAGAGGTATGAATGACTGCCAATACATGAAAATGGAATACTGTGTGATAAATATGTACAAATATTTCAAGGACAGTTCCTTTGATAGAACGTTTACCATTTCAAAGAGGGTTTGTTAGCAAATTGTATCATTTTCCTGTTCTTTCAGGGGGGAGCATAGGTGAGTCACTGTTACGCACAAACAAGGACTGTTCTTTTGTGGGGGGGCAATGGTAAGTTACTGTTATGGCACAACCAAGGATATGTTGCTGTATTAGTGTGATACAGGTACATGCTACCCATTCCTGTTATTACACAATACACTCCAGGTTCAAGACTTTCCTTGTACATTCAGCAGTTGACATGGTTCTGTCTGTGTAGATTCCTTTCTGTAGCTGTATTCCAAAAGGTTTGGAATATGCAGGACAAACCAGCACTGACTATACACAGATGCTTTGCAGCTTATTGAATAGCTCCACCATGTTGGATTGCTTGATTAGCATGCAATTCAGCTCCTAATGCTATAATTAGCATACCTCTGTGGTTTCCGTGGGTGTGCTCGCCTCTGCACGGTGCTTACTGAATGTAAAGCTTTCTGCGGCTTTGTGCTCATTGGGCTACTATGCGCACACTGCAAAAAAACACTGTGTAGGCTTTATTGAATCCCCCTGTTTGTATCTGCACTCATTGCAAACATAATTACTATTGCTGAGTCTACATTGACCACCATTTAGCAAACTTGAATTTAGACTTTGAGTCATTTTTTTGTTCCAGTTTAAGAAAGGCTTTCATAAAGCCTTGTTTTCATTAAGTGAGACTTTCTCAAAGGACTAATCTGGTCCTGTTAGGAATTTCATTTGTAAACTGTATGGTTAACATTGAACCCAGGTAAAGCTATTGATTTTGAGTGTCCCCATTTGCCACTCTGTATATCTGGGTGTTGACAGCACTTTTTTTGCTATAGGTAATAGAGTGACATTTGGTAGGGATTCCATTTTTGGTTTTCATTATTTAATTCTTTTAGTTGTGAATTTTCTGCAGGAATGAGATTCTCTTGTTATGTTACCTGCCCAGCTTTCATCTTATTTCCTCTTTGTTCTGTATCTTCTTCCTGTGTGTTCTTCCCTCAAGGCTGTAAAATCAGTTTTTGTTGTAATATAATATAATAGAACATAATATAACATAGTATAATATAATGTGATATTATATAATATAACATATATTCTTCCTTTGATCACTGTTGCAGTATTCCTCACTAATGGCACATATCTTTCCTAGGATAACATATGTCTACCCAGACTGCAAAAGCTTGGGCACCTTCCTCATGTACCTTATGTCCAACCTGTGACTTGTGTATGAGACTACATGCTGGTTCATAAGGAATGTATGATTGTGAAAATATTCAGAACTTTCTTGCTGCCAGTCTTTATCAAGATTGTACTTTGCCTACCGTACAGTCTACTTCATTTGCAAATATTTGTTGGCAGCTAAGTACCCAGCTGTGAACCCTCCCTCCTTATTTTTTGAAAATTTGTAGCACAAATATACTTTTTATCAGGAAAAAAATGGGGTAATGCAACTATAGTCAACAAATACACTATAAAAACAAACGTGCCCAATATTTTTGTTTAGGTCCTGAGCGTGATTACAGAAATTGTTCTGTTTACCAGTCTTTTGTTTCTAATGCCAAAAGAAGTCACCTTAACTTATTAAGAGACTTGAAGTTTTAGTTCATGGAAGTATGGCTTCTGAGTCATATACCTCATTTGTTCACCTTCAGCACAAAAAAATAAAAAAAAATTAAAAAGTCCAAAGAAGAGCCAAGTCTTCAGAGAAACCTTCTTTTAGTCAATTGGAATCAGACATCTCAGTTGACGTACCCGATCAACCATTGAACCATCTGCCTGTAGAAACCAGCTGGCTGATCCAGCTATGAAGGGAGAACCATGGCTGATTCTGTCATAAGAAATGTGGAATCACCCAACTGGTATTCTGAGAAGACGTTCCATGTAACCTTATGGGAGTTTGACTACCTCTCCTCATCATACTATTTGTATTTAAACTCTTAAGAAAATGAGACAAAAAAACTTCTTTCTCCTTTTTTAACTCCATCTCCTTCATTAATAGGCCCAAAGGAAGAGTGGCTCAGTCTTCATAGTTTTCTTTTCCTCCTCCTGCTTCTACCCTCATAAGAGGAAAAAGGAGTCTTCCTCTGAAGAGGAACTTTCTTCCGATTCAGAGTCCAAGGACCTTGATTGTGTATGACAAATGTAGTCTCCCTTGCATTTTGAATCAGAGGTGGATGACACTGTTGCCTTCTGACTCCCCCATGAAGAGTTCACATTTGGCAATACTATTAATAAAACTGAAGCAGCATTTTAAATGACAGGTAAACAGTTATCAGATTCACAAATTTTTTATAACCTCCTTAATGTTGAGATGCCTAAACCCTCTGGTGGCATACCACCAGTTTTACAAGCCCTAAGGAGTACATTTGTATCAGTTTCTTTGGCTTCAGACTCCTAATCCCTTGCACATAAGAATGAAGACAGATTTTTATAAAGTATCAGAAATTCGCAAGTTACTATATAAAAATCCTTCATTTTATCCTGTTTTTATTTTATTGGAACCAGACAAGGTATCCAAACTACTGCCTTTCACCAATGCTCTCCCTAATGAGAAGGGTAGCAGGACCATAGGCAGGTATGGTTAAAAAAAGTAACTTTGACCACCCTGTCCTTTAGGGCCATCAACTATCAAACACACATGACTAGATAGTTGCTTCCCATTTTGGATAATATGGCCAAGGTGGTTTCTTGTAGTCCATGCTCCATCACTAAATCGTCCTTACAAGATATGGTCAGCCCTGCCTCTTAGGTGGTGATCCATTCCATTAAATGTGAGTATGATGCAGCTGACACCTGTTCTAGACCAGCTGCCTGCAATTCAGTTCTTAGAAGATAGCTTGGCTGAGGTTTATGTCTCTCCTAGTTGTTGTGAAAGCCAGGCTACTGGACACTCCATTAGATAAATACAACTGTTTTGGCAATTTCTCTGCAGAGATTTACAAGAAATTAGAGGAAGGAAATATGATTAGATACAATTACACATGGAGTTGAAGAGCTATTTTCCCTATTCCGAAGTTTCAGAGAAATTATCTCACCAAATTAGGACATTTCTTTTATAAGCCCAAAAAAGCTTCATAACAAAAAGGTAAACAGCTTCCAAAAAAAGAAATGGCAAGACAGACCAGTAACTGACATTAAAAGACCAAAGGATCCTTTTCTGACAAAAAGCAAAGCTATCTTCTTCAACTGACTTTCCCCCCTCTCCACCATGGCCACCCCTTCCAAATTTTAATGGGAAGCTTTCTTTTTCTCTTTCCTTTTCATTTTGTCAGCTCATAACTTCAGACACTTTTGTTTTGGACAAAATACAAAATGCATACAGGCTTAAGTTGGACTCTCTTACCATTCTTTCAGGGATTCCTCAATTGCCATCAGATCAACAGCATCTCATCTTACCAATCATTTCACATCTGTTTCTTTATGGGATCATAAAACCTATTCCATCCAAACAGATAGGGAAATTATTCTAATATGGACCTTTCCTGGTTCCAATGAAAGAGAGAACTTGGATACCCATTATATAGCTTTCCAAACTAAACACTTTCCTAAAAGTTCCACAGTTCAAGATCTTAACCCACAAAATTTCTTTCCCCTCCTTTTCTCTCAAGTTTTTATTGTTACTCTAGATATAAATTATGCCTATCTTCGATACAACCAATCTGGCACTGCACAAGAGTTTCCCATTTTTATCAGTGAAAAAATTCTTCCAGTCATTTTTATGACTAAAACTGAAAATTGTCTGCAAAATTAGTTATTTTGTGTTAGAAAAAAAGTGTTTTTATAGGCTGTTAAATTACTTTTAATAACTTTTAAACAGGAGTGCTACTTTTTACTTTTGTGGGAAAAAAAGTTGTTAAATCTACTTTTCCCTTGGTAAAAGTTGTTTTATTTTACTTTTGAGGCTGGGGTAAATGATTAAAGTCCTTTTTGCTGTGCTTTTTTGGTGGAAAAAGTGACTTTTTTTTACTTCTTATCTGTTCTGCCAACTACTGCTGCCAGTCTTCACCAGGAATCATGCATCTTTTTTTTTGTCTTTACATGTAACAATCTATCTGTTTCTCAGTTCTTCCTTCTACAAGCCACAAAAAGAAGAAAATTAATAAACAGTCTTTACACTCTAAATTGGCCCTAGGTGTGAGTTTGTGTGTGTGTTCTGTGGAAGGTTGGGCGCCGGTCTGGCAACTCGACACCGTAAAACTCCACTGCCAGTCATGAGCGGACAAGGTGATCCGCTGTGGCGACCCCTAACCGGGAAAAAGCCGAAAGAAGAAGAAGTCACTACAGCAGGCTGCTAAAGTGCCTCAGATGCAGATTGGTGAGTCCGCTGTGGTCATATCTGGTTCCTTAAGCCATTCATCTTTTTCTTTAGCTCCCTATGGTGTAGTCCCTGCAGTCACCATGGCCAAGGATTAGGCACATCCTCTGCAGCTGTTGGAGTGCTCTTGGTGAGCAAGCTACTGTTGTCAGTCCTGGGAGGAGGAGCAGAGAATGCCTTGCCAGACTGGAATGCCTGGCCCTAGGGAGGTTTTGCCTAGAAAAAGTGGGTCTGCTTCTTCAGAAATCTTTGTTAAAAGGAAGGAAAAACATAGACATAACTTCTCTTGTCTCAGTTACTTTAGCCAGGAGTGATTTATTATGCTTAGCTCAGGGTTTAGTTCAGGCTCTTGACTGTTTTAGTTAATCTGTTTTTGGTAAGGGAAAAATTCATTATTCATTTTCTGAAGAGAATCAATATTTTGAACAAAAAATGATTAAGGGAGAACTTCTGTTTTTTTCCCCTGAGGTCCTCAAAAAGTGTGATTAGAGAGGTAAGCTGATTCAAGAAATTTCTCAGAGTTTTTTATTCTTCCTTCCTTCTCTGAGTTTGTCAAGGGATTTAATGCTACTTGGGCAACTTTTTCAAAAAGCAAAATAATCAAGCTACTGGTAAGCAAGTTAAAACAATGGCAGGAAGGATCCAAAAAAAGGAAGGACCACTGAGAACAAAGGAATATATAATAAGTATGAATGGCTATCTGTAAGATCTCCTCCCCCTTCCCATCATGACAAACCTTTAATCCTTTCAGAAAGTCCGAAAGAATGATATTTCTCTTAGTATATTTTTATAATGTGGTGGTACAGATCATTTAATTGATATGTTTAATTGTTGTGAGTTAGGATGGTTAATTATGTATTTATTATAAAAGTGGAACAGGAATGAGGCTGTGTGTTCATCTGATGAAGTCTTTTAAGTGTATGAGACGAAAACGCATTTAATTTGGAGCATTTATGTGTTGTCATTTTTGAAATAAAAGGAGTTTTCAGGATATTAATCAAGTTTCTCATTTGTGCCTTTATACTTTTGGGTCTGTGGCAGTCAAGCCAACTAGTTTAAAAAAATGCATTTCCTGTGGGCACAAAATATCCAGTTCATATGCCTGCATGGAATGGGTCTATTGTCTGGGTGCCACTCATTTAGACTGGGGATGCTGCATCTGTGCAGGCTTGAATGCCAAGGCAGTTACAGAGAGATGAAACAAATTAAGGGCCGTCTTCCTTCTACTTCTTCAGTTTCAACTGGGGCTGAATTCCACCTCCAAGAAACTGGACAAAGGAAAGCCTGACTTGGCTTCCAAAGACAAGGATACCAGGAAGAAGTCTGTGTACCCATCAACGTCTTCAGCTCCGTCCTTGGAGCCACCATCCAAAATTCTGAAGAACTTGGATCTGACTACCACAGATCCTACTACTTCTAAAAAGAAATCTTTTTGAATCCTCTTGCCTCATTGTTCACCAGATCCGATACTGACTTGACTTCCTTCTCCATTTTTACAGGTGTCTCCACGTAAACTCTTCAGGCTGCTGTCTACTAGCTCCTCACTTAGGTCTTCCAGGAGCTTGTCTGAGGCCGAAATAGATAGAATAATGAGAAGATTCCTTGGAGCTCAGATCTAGATGGGGATAATTCTACCTCCATCTCCCTTTGGCTCTGTGAGCATGTCCATTACAAGTCCTCCTGTAATTTCTCATCTTCTTCCAAACAAAATACAATACTCGATTCACTGGTAAATGAAAGGTGTCAGGTCCCACAAAGTCACACCAAAGCTGGGTCAAAAAACACACTTCCTTTAATATTAACTTCAGGTTGAGCACTTTCATCTACATGCAGTAGACTGCATCAGAACACCATGTCCTAAAACATTACTGTTTAAATAGTAACCTTCCAATCCCAGCATCAATTAACTTCATGAATATTCAGAAATTCTAAAATCAGTTAACTGTACAAATGAACTTGATTAATAAAATTATAGTTAAAACCTGTTGAAATCACATAAGTAAAATTTCATATGATAGAATATATAAAGAGTATGTAATTATAAAGAGTATGTAAAAATATATATAACAATACATAAAAATGTATAAATAAATATATACAAAATAAATATCAGTGGGAAACAGTAATAAAATGTACAGCTAAGTTAAAAATTATTTTTTTAAAAAGAAAAAGAACCAATTCAGGAACATAATAAGGGTTTGGTGGAAATACATTCATTTAATCCAGGGGAGGTAGCTGCGTTCAATAAAATATGCCATTTTACTTCTCTCTCCCCCAGCTAAGCTTTCACATTTCCCCCTCTGGGGTTAATCCTAACACTTTCTAATATGGCAAATTTAAAAGTATCACACGTATTACTGGCTTCCAAATGTCTGTATAGAGCATTGTTTGTATCTTTTTTTCTTATACAATACAAATGGTCATAAATACAGTTCCTCAGTCATCTATCCATTTTTCCTACATAAAAACTGGAACAATTGGTGCAGGTAGCAAGATACACCACATGTTAGGTCTGACAATTTCTCTTCCTGAACCTAATCAATGTTTTGCTGGTGTTGCCTAGGGTGAGGGTATGATCTTCCCTTACTGCATGGCACTGATTACAGTGTTCACATTTGCTTGTACCCTCTATCCTGTTCTTTCCTTTTTCCCCATGAGTAACAATGGTTTGTATTTTTGTTTTGAGATTCGGTCCCATTTTGTACACAAAATGGGGTACATCCCCGAATTTATTGTGTACCCCATCTTCACACCTCAAAATATTCCAATTCCTCTGTATAATATTCTTTACTTCCTTAACAGAGGGATTGTATTGTAATATACATGATCTATTGAATTTCTTTGTCTTGTCCACAACTGCTGTATTAATGGGTCCATTAATAGTGTCCTTCCCAGCACCCAACAGGGGCTTATACTTTTCCCCCACTCACTTTTGACATACCCTGTAATGTCATTGATAAGTTCATTGGATATCCCTTCTCTCTAAACATGCTTCCAATATTCTCAATCTCTGTTACCATCTCCATATAATATGAAGTCATTTGAGCGGCTCTGATACACTGTCCTTTAATAATGCTTCTCTTTTGACTTCTGGGGTGGTTGCTAGAGAACTCTAAATAAGAGTTATTGAAAGTCGCCTTTCTATATATTTTAGATTCAAACCCTCCTGTTGTAGAATAGACGTATGTGTTTAGATAGGAGATTTCCATATTATTAAAATCGTATATGAATTTTAGGTCTGTGCTGGACTTGTTGAGATGTTCCACAAAGTTTACAATATCATCCACGGTACCAGTCCACAAAATAAATATATCATCCAAAAATCTAACATAACAACTAATGAACTGGTACCACACATTATTTTTAAAAATATAGTCAACCTCCCAGTCTAATAGGACAAGGTTTGCATACATGGGGGCACAAGCTGCCCCCATAGCAATCCCCCGAACTTGTTTGTAGTATTCTCCTTCATAGTATATATAGTTGTTGTCCAACACTATACCCATACATTCTTTTAATAGACTTACTTTGTCCCACACAAATTGTATATACCTCTGCATACTATTATTAAATCTATTCATGCCATCCTCTTTAGGTATACTAGAGAATAATTTAACTAAATCAATAGTCAAAAAAATTTAATTTTCTTTCCATAATTGGGGTTTTAGACGACTAAGAAAATCCCAAGAATCTTTTACAATATGTGGGACCTTGTCATAGATGGGTTTCAACCATCTATCAATTACTTTTCCAAAAGGGAATGTTTTACTCTTACTACCCGATATAATGGGGCGAAATGGGGGTTCTTCTAAGCTCTTGTGTACTTTGGGAATTCCTACAATGGTAGCTAACACGGGAATTCAACTCTTAAAAAATGATAGATATCAGTATCTATTCTGTTATCCAATAAATATTCTTCCAAATATAAATCAATTCTCCAGTTCACTATATTTATTTGGTTGATGGATGAAATTTCATAATTCCCCGAGTAGTTCAAAATATCATATATTTTATGTATGTACTCATTTATATCATATAATACAAGTCCCCCTCCCTTGTCAGGGTATAGTGGGGTTACTTCAGATTTCAGTAAGGATATGTTGTTCTCTTTTGCTCAGGTTAACCTTAGGCCTCAGTTGTTTAATCTTTTCTTGATACCTGTACATTTCGTCCATCACAACCTTCTCATATGCTGCAAGGGTATTATGCATGGGGGGAGTGAAATAACTTTTCTTTTTTACGTCATTATTCTTTTTATTGTAATTTTCACTCTGAAAAAATAGCTCAAGATTTAATTTCCTCAAAAATAGTTTGAATTCTACTATATTGTCAACTATATCAAATTTTCTATTCGGAACATACTTCATACCTCTTTCTCAAGCTTATATTGAGTATAAATAAATATACTAAAATCCCCCATACTGAATTTTACTCCATTTTGCTGCACTATCTCTTGTTCCATGAATGTCCTTTTTGTTTGGTTATTGTCCACCCCCCATAATGCGGTGGATATCCCCAATTTTGACTGTCCTGTTTCCTGTAATCATCCCTGTAATCCTTCTTCCATTCCTGTTGTTTTCCTAAAAAATGCCGATTATTACTGTAACTTCCATTATATTGCCTATTGTGGGTGTAATATTCTCCCCTTGTGGTCTGGCCTTGTTCGTCTCTAGCATACCCTTCACCTCTCCCCTTCCCCTTATTCCACCTATATGCTATACCTGATTTATATTGTTCAATATCCCTATGGTGCTTTTTACATTTCCTATCAAATACATTGTTACTATTTTTCTCAACATAGTCAAATTGCTTACTATATAATGTTTCCCATTGGGAAAAAAGTAAATCTTTTAAAATTATTTCATTTAATTCATCTACTTCCTTCAACATCCTGCATAACTTGCTGTCATTACAAGATAATAAATTCCATAAATTGCATTCCAAAACTGTCAAACATTTTAGTACATTCAAGAAGGTTAGATTCAGTCATTTCTACACCCATGGGTTGTTTGAAAAAACGTAAACTCATGGGTACCACTTTACACTCAATACACTTTCTAAGGTACAAATTGTCCAATTGTAAAGCTTTAATATTCCCCAACTTTTTACCAAACTGGTAAATAAGATCTTTTAAAGTCATATTAGGTGAACCATTTCCTTCTTTATCAACTTCCTGCCGTGTAATATAGGGAGAATGAAAGTCATATTTCGTATTTAGAAAGTCATCCAAACCTCTACACTCTATGACTCTCATTCTCCCTATATACCAGAACATACTCAAAATTCTTCTTTGTGCTAAAGAAAACAGGGGACTTGAGGCCCATCCTGAATGTCAGCAAACTAAACTGATATATGAAATATTTAAGGTTCTGAATGATCATGGTTCAGTCTGTTTTGCCCCTACTGCAAAAGGATGATTGGATGTGCTTGAAAGATCTTCAGGATGTGTACTATCACATCAAAATGAACAGGTGCAGAAATCTGCACTTCCTACTGGAGCCAGTCATTACCAGTTCAGAGCACTGCTCTTTGGCCTCACCACAACCTCCAGGCTGTTTACCAATTGCATGGCAGTGGTAGCAGCTCATCTGAGACTAATGGGATTCCGAGTGTTTCTGATCCTAAATGACTGGCTTCTAACTACCCCATCCAGGCAACTACTTCTATAGGCAAGGGACTACTTGCACCAGTTGTGTCTTCACTACTTATCACAGTCAAGTAGAGCAAATCACAACTCACACCTACACAGAGTCTGGAATTCATAGATGCTCATCTAGACATGGTCACTCAGATAGCCTCTCTTTCTCCAACACAAATTCAGACACTCATATCCCAGTCAAGAAACTGATCTCACATTCTTCTCTTCCAACACAACTAATTGGGATCCATGGCAGCTAGTTCCTTTAGCCAGATTTCACATGCAGATTCTGTAATGTACTCTATTGGTACAGTTGTCTTTTCTTCAGCAGCCTTTATTTGCCCCAGTCAGTATTATACAATCTTGCAAAAAAATATCTTCTTTGGTGGCTTCACTCTGAAAAAGTTTTTCAAGGCTGTCCTTTTGTTCTTCCCTTGCCCCCAGTCGCAGTGACCACAGACACATTCCAACTGGGGTGAGGGGGCCTTACTTGGGAAAGACAGTCCAAGCTATGTGGTCCCCAGAAGAGACCAAGATGCATATCAATGTCCTGGAAATGAGAGAGGTCCTCCTTGCATTGCAGGCCTTTAAAGACACTTTTACCTCTGGGATGGTTGCTGATCAGATTGATAATATGTCTGTAGTCTAGTACATCAGCAAACAGGGAGAAACCAAAACTTACCTACTATGTTGAAAAACAATGAGAGTGTGGCAGTGGGTGATCTCTTCTGTCTCCTTTCTCATAGCAATGCACATACCGGAGAAAGCCAATGTGATTGCAGACAAACTAAGCAGGTCCATTTTGATGCCTCATGGGTGATCTCTCAATGTCAAAGTGGTGAGAGAATTTTCCATCTGTGGGGGCCAGCCATGCTGTGACCTTTTCAATTCTACCCTCAACAAAAAGTGCAGCAGGTTCTTTGCACTGATCTCTTTAAAGGCGGAGACACCAAGAGACACTCTAGTCCACAACTGGCCCTCCGGTCTTCTCTATGTTTACCCCCCTGTTACCTCTAATCCCCAAATTTCTACAGAAAGCATTCTGGTTGAAGAGCAAATTTATCCTCATTGCACCCTTTTGGCCTCATCACATTTCTTCCTTTGGCCTCATCTTCTACATCAGCCCTGGATACTGGATCCCAATCCAGACCTCCTGTATCGCCCGACAGGGATGACTTATTCGGACACAACAGGCCTCAAACTGACCTCATGGTTTCTCCAGTTCCTCTGATTGCTAGACAGCCAAGGCTTTCCTCCCTAGTATGTTATATTTTATTATCTTCTCAAAAGGCTTCTACTAAAAAGATTTATAAAAGTAAATGGAAGAGATTTGATTTATGGGCCCTTAAGAGAGATTTGGATACTTTTTCTGCTTCTATACTAGCTGTACTTGAGTTTTTAGCTTCAGTTTTCAACGAAGGGGCTAATTTCTGTACTATTAAGGTTCAGTTGGCTGCTATTTTAAACTTTCATCTAGGTGAAAATAATTCTTCCTTATCTTCTTCTAGATTATGCCAAGCCTTTCTCAAATGAACTTTTTGAATAGGCCTCCAGTAAAGGATCCTATTCATCCTTGGGATTTAACTGTCCTGCTTCAAGTTCTGATCCAAGGCCCCTTTGAACCTTTAGCCAGGTCAGACATTAAGTTTTTGTCTTGGAAAAAACATATTTCTAGTTGCTATCACATCAGCTAGACGAGTATCAAAACTCCAGGCTGTGTCATCCAAGCCTCCTTACCTGGTTTTCCACAAAGACAGGGTTTCCTTACAAGACAGTCCTTCTTTTCTGCCTAAGGTAGCTTCTGAGTCTAATATCAACCAGGTCATTAATCTCCCATTTTTTCTTTCCATATTTTTCAAATAAGACAGAGTGTATGCTCAATCTTTTGGATGTACATAGACAACTTTGGTTTTATTTCCATCTCACCAAAGATTTCCATACGACCTACCAGTTGTTTGTATCATCTCACCTAAAAGATTGGAAATGCCAGTTTCTAAAGTTACTCTGGCCAAATGGTTAACAGATTGCATATCTTTTGTCTATAGTAAAAGAGGGATGTCCTTGCCTAAGCCCCTTAGAGCTCATTCCACAAGGTCTCTGGCTGGATCCTCATCCTTTTGGTTAAAAACATCCATATTGTGCAGCTGCCAGTTGGTCCAGTGCTCATACTTTTATTGCTCATAACAAATTGGATTTAGTTTCTAGGAAGAGAACTGCATTTGTCTCTACAGTACTCTGAAATATCCTTCATTGAGGATCACCCAAAGTTCATCTAGCTGGGGATTTTGTCCCATCAGTTGAGGAATGAATGAAAATGACAACATCAGATAAAAGTTATGTATTTGCCATAACATTACATCTGTGTTGTCCATTTTCATTCTTCAACTTTCCGCCCTCCTAACCCCCTTCCCTTTGCTCCTGGAGTGACCTGAGGGATATCATTTTGGGAACTATGGTTTCTTGTTTGAGCTCCAGTCCTATTCCTTTAATTTATAGCTATTTAAGATCTCTTATGGTATTATTCAGTGTCTATTAAGGGCAGCAAACTCAGGCTGAGGTATGTTAGACTGGCAGAGCATTACAGGTTAGGGAGGAACTCAAGAGTGGGATCCAAGGATCTGGAAGAAAATACAGAGTGAGATCTGAGTCAAATTTGAAACCCATCAGTTGAGGAAGAATGAAAACGGAGAACACAGATGTAATGTTATGGTGAGTACATAACTTTAGTTTTTTTTTCAGACAGATGGGTTCTCAAAGTAATCCATAAATATTACAGATGACAGTGGAAAGTGTCTTCCTCCTTTACAAGAGTCACTGTCATCCACAAGGTCAAACTTCTCTTTTCCCTCCTGTCATTCAGCACTTGATTACTGGGGGGAGGGATAGAAGTGGTCCTGCCACCTCAGTTAAGAGAAGGGTTTTATTCCAGAATATTTCTGGTGTCAAAGAAAGAAAGAAGATTCATGGAGACTGTTTTTGGATTTTTCCTTTCTAAACCAGTTTCTGATATTGCTGAAGTTTAAAATGTTACCCCTGTACAAGCTGTGACTTCTCATTTTTGAGTTTTCTGATGAACTTAGATTTAAAAGATGCTTATTCCTACAGAGACAGATTTCAGATGTTTCTTATGATTTTCTTTGTTTGTATCACATGAGCAGTTCTCTTCATTACGCTTTGGTCTATCCACTGCTCCAAGGGTATCTACAAAGTGTCTAGTTCCAATAATAGTAAACTGCAGACTACAAGGTATTCACATTTTCCTTATTTAGACAACGTTCTTCTCTTTGCAGAGTCTTTATTCAAAGCATGAGGAATCACTCACTTGTGTGAAAGATCTCCTACACAGACTGTGGATCTAGGAGGAAATACAGAAGTCTTGTTTACTCCTTCTCACATGACTGTTTTCTTGGGCTGTCTCCTAGATACCTTACTTCAAAGAGTTTTCTTCCACAAGAAAAAAGTAGATCTGTTTCTATACCTATTCCTGAGTTTTTCCTGTCAGACTTCTGTTTTAGCACAGGAATTTCTTCTGTAGCATGACTACACATAAACATTCAGTGGTACCAACATCATCACCTCCTGACATTCCAGATTTGGAGTTTGTGAATAGGAAGATTCTTTGGTGGAGAGACCAGTTTTATCAGAATCCTGTTCCCCCATTTTCCCTTCCAGCTCCAGTGAAGTCAGTAACAGCAGACACCTCAGACTTTGTTTGGGGACCGATGTCTATAGAGATAAAAATGCATAGACAGATCAAAACATATAAGCATAAAAGTGTTGTTGAGTCTTATAATGATCTCAATACTCTGTCATTTATGGTCCCCAGAACTGTTACAAGTGTTTTCAGACACAACAGTGATGTGATGCTTAAACAAATGAGGATAGGAGGGAGAAACCAGATCCTACCCTCTGTACAGAATAGCCATGGTAGCCATAGTAGCCTTGGATATAGCTTTTCAACACAATCTTGCTCTACAGACATGTTGCATACCAACAAAGCAAAATTTTGTGTCAGACAAGTTGAGCAGGGCCAGGACAGACCTTTACAAATGGAAATTGAATCGGGGGGGGGTCCAGGAATTGATATAGTTATGGGGAACACTTCAAATAGATCTTTTTGCTTCCATTCAAAAAAACAGTTGACAAAATTCTGCTTCAGGGCTCCATGTAAGAAGGCCTGGAAAATAGATGTTTTTCTTTTCCTTGTTCAGGAATATTTCTATGTGCTTTTCCACCCTTTCCACTAATATCCATGGTTATTCTAAAGACTTCAAAGGACTCTCAAAATCATTGTGATGACTCCCTTCTGGCTCTGGCAACAGTGGTTCTCCCTTCTATTGAAAATGATCAAGGGATATTAAATTTCCTCACAAACTGGACCTAGTCAGAAGGCTCAATAGATGTTTGATACATTCCAGCTCCAAACAGCTGCAACTAACAGCCTAGATACTCGAATCTTACTATCTTTTAGGCACCTATTATCTGAGCATGTGCCACACATATTAAAGGAGGCAAGAAAACCTGATACTAAAAATTCATATATTGAGAAGAATAAAAAATGCAACCACCAGCAGCCAAAGGTCACCCAAGAGAACAAACTGCAAATGTAAATACCAAATATTCCAAGCGACCACCACAGCTAAAAGCATATGTAGTTTATTAAAAATATGACAGGATAAATCTTCTGTCATATTTTTAATAAACTACGTATGCTTTTAGCTGTGGTGGTCATTTGGAGTTTTTGGTTTTTAGAAATTCATATATTAGCAAATGGAAAAGATTTTCTAGCTAGTGCCAAGATAAGAGCCATTACCCTTTCAGGGATAGTGTCTCTCTGGTTCTACATTATTTGTGTGAGTTACTATCCTATCTATGACCTGTTTTACTCTTCCATCAAGTTTTGTTTGTTAGACATTTCAGCATGTCTGCCCATGGAGCCCACTCTTTTAATGCAGTCTCATGTGAAAATGTTTTTGGAAGGGGTGTTGCATACTGAGCCTCTTCAAAAACAGTTAGTTCCTCATTTGGATCTTAATTCATAGGATCATAGGAAGTTACTAGGCTATTGGCCGTGAAGCCCTTATAAGCCTAGCCAAGAGTTTAGCCCATGTTTAGACAATTCAGCACCCAAAGCCCCTGTCCAGCAGGGACATAGGTGGAATCCCAGGGGTGTATTCTCTGTTTCCCATCCAGTTATCCAGGTTGCGCTTAAAAAGGGATAATGAGGTTATCTATTTGACGTGGAGAGGGTATCTGTTCCACAGATGGAGGAGTCTGTGGGACACAAATCTGTCCCACCAAGTCCTATTGATATAAAGAATAAACCAACTAGGAAAAAAAAACAAAAGGCAGGAACCAGCAAACAAACAAACCCAGCTTTAATAAAATGGATAACCGCTTTCGTCTATTGAATGTAAATTTCATCAGATAAAATAAAATTACATTGATGCACATTTAAAATACCCACTGAATCACATGATCAGGAACAGGAAAGAATTTTAAGGGACCATAATTAAAACCATACAAAATATAAGAAAAGCAAAAACACGACAAAAAGTAATAATAAAAATGTATTACATTACCTGTTATATAATTTCATTTTTAACAAACTGGAAATGCTGACAGAGTCATTAGGACCCACTGAAACCGTGGCATTTAAAAATACTTGCCACCAAAGTTCTCTTTGTTCAAGTAGAATAGACCATGGGCCTCCCCTTGGATTAACATACACCTTCTCCAAAATAGAAAATAAAAAATCTGAATGATTACACTTAACCTGGTGCTTATATAGAGCATTAGTACTTTTATGCTTCCTCATATCATAGACATGCTCATTGATTCTCTGTCTTACCTTTCTCTCCATTTTTTCGATATAAAACGCAGGGCAGTGTTGACATAAAACAATGACAATTAAAATGGCCTTTAATCAAAAATTCTCTACCCAGAACAGAAAATCTGTCCCCAACCTGAATATAACAATATTGGGAGCAAGCTCCACATTCATCCATCTTGCCAGTCATCAAAGAAATTCTTAAAACTTAAACCATGTCTATAAACGATCTTAGGGCAAGGTCCCAATTTGTCAGATAAATTTCTATCAAAAGAAAAAATACCCCAAATTTTTAACAAAATAGAGGCAATATGGGCACTATCCAGACTATAATCAAATCAGAAAGGGGAATGGCTCAGTGGTTAAGGTGTTTGCCTCTTATCTGCAAGGTGCAAGGTTTGATTCTCCCCACGGGAAAGAGCTGTACACAATAATAAAAAGAGTGGGGTGGTAGGTTGGCCTAATGGTTAAGGTGTTTACCTTACAGACACAAGATGCAGGGCTTGATTCTCACATGCGGTAATTGGCTAGGCTTAAAATGGCCCACAAGGACTGTTAGCTTAGTACTAATCTATGAACCTATGAACCTATAAGTAGTAATAAAAGAATGACTATATATGTGTGCCAAATTGCTGGGGGCAGTAGATGAAACATTAAAATCACCAGGTGGTAGCATGAATGAAGCTTGTACATTAAAGGAACTGGATGATTCACTGTTAAAACTTAAAAGGGGGTAATAAAAATTAGATCTTCTCTTCCCCACAACCTCATTCATAATTGAGTTAATCAAAACACCGGGATAACCCCTGTTCACGAACATATTAGATAAAGTGTTACATTCTTCTAAAAAAAATATCAAAACTAGAAACCATCCTGACAGCTCTAACCATCTGGCCTTTCACATCAGCTCTTTTTTGATGAAAAGGGTGGCTGCTGTTAAAGTGCAAAAAGGTGTTGGAATAGTTTGGCTCTCTATATATAACAGAAGAAACACCAAATGAAATAGGATCCCTTTTCAAAGTAATATCCAGATAATTAATAGAATCATGTCCAACAGAATAAGTACATTTCAAGAAAGTAGTAGTAGCATTAATATAAGCAATGAAAGTAGGAATAAGATCAACAGGACCAGTCCAGATAATAAATAAATCATCCAAAAAACGGATATACAAATGAACATACTGAAAAAAATCACTATTAAAAAGGAAGTGACTCTCCCAGGCTGCAATGATAAAATTAGCAAAGGCCCACAAGCAGACCCCATGACAACACCTGAGGATTGTTTAAAATATTGACCCAAAAAATATATAATTATTCTTAAGAACTAGTTCCATTAATGTAGGTAAAACATTCACCCTGTCCTGGGATAAACCCATATTAAATGCTAAATAATCTGAGAACCACATAAACCTTGATCGTGTGGAATACAACTGAAAAGATCCTTTACATCAGTAGTTATAAAAACAAAATCCAAATCACAATCAATCCCTTGATATTTTGCTAAAAAATCCCATGAGTCTTTACATAAATGAAGAATATTCATTACAAATTCTTTCAATTCACAGTCAAGGAACTTAGCAATGCAACTCGTTTTTGAATGACCTACATCAACAATAGGCCTAAAAGGTGGATCAAAAATGTCCTTGTGGATCTTAGGCAGTCCAAATATTGTAGGAAGCATAGGATGATCAACACACATAAATTTATATTCCAAGGGGGTAATCTGGCCTTGCATTAACATGTCATACAAACAAACGTCAACCCTTTGATAAGAAATATTAACCTCATTAATTGAAGTCTCAGAATAAAAATCATTATACAAAATATTAAAGACATGTTGTTCATAGTCAACTTGTTCCATGAAAACTAGGCCATCCCCTTTATCAGGCAGCATAAATCTCAAACCAGCCTCCTTAAGCTCATGTAAAAGTTCCTGCTGCTCAAAGTCCAAATTCCAAATATAGTCACAATGTCTTTTACTTAATAAATGACAAAAATCCAGATCACACATATATTCAAATAATGGAACTATGGATATAAGTCTGGGTTAAAAAGGCACGAAGTCTTAAGTCACTAGATGGTAAATCATCACCACCAGACTCATATAACAAAGCAAAATTCAGTTTTCGTGTAAACAACTTAAGGTCTCATACAGACCTAGTAATATCAGCATGCCTGCTAAGAACAAATGAATACCCTTGGCTAAATAAATCTGTGTGCTGTTCAGAAATAGAAGAACTGGAAAAACTGTATGTAACAAAATCCCTTTGAGCATTATAAACAAGAGAACAAGTACCTGGATAAGAAAGATTAAAGTTTATCATCGCTGCTGGGTTCTCCTGTTGTTGTAAGACCTTTTCCCCAATGAGATTACTCCTGGAGTGGATTCTGATAAAAATTCCGGTTGGCTTTTTTGTTCTGTAAGCGTTTTGATCGGCACAATCCTGGTTGTTTCAAAGGGTCAAAATGATCATGTTTTTGCATTGCAGCCATGCCTTCCTTGGCTACAGAATCCAATCTGAAAACACCATCACTAAAATCATAGATTCTCTGTTGCCCAGTAGGTGGCACTGGGTACACACTGCGTTTAGCATAGTCCTCACAATCTTGCTGTAACTTCTTTAATTTACGTGTATTGAATACTAGTACACACATTATCAATTTGGGAAAAAAACATTCTGATATTTAAATTGACACCCCTGGAAAGCCACATCCTCAGTAATAACAGCATCAAGCTGCTTAATGTCTTTATACAGAACGTCCATCTCCTTGTTGTTATACTTAATTAAGTGCTCCATAAGCTCAAAGCCATGATGATCAAACATATGATTATTATATGACAGGTAATTTAATACATTTTTATTATCACTTTTTGTCATATTTTTGCTTTTCTGATGTTTTGTATGGTTTCAGTTATGGTCCCTTTAAAATTCTTTCCTGTTCCTGATCATATGATTCAGCGGGTATTTTAAATGTGCATCAGTGTAATTGTATTTTATCTGATGAAGTCTACATTCAGTAGATGAATGTGCTTATCCATTTTATTAAAGCTGTGTTTGTTTGCTGGTTCTTGCCTTTTGCTTTTTCCCAGTCTTATTGATATTATAGACCAGGTTGAGGTCGTGGGTACAGGTTGCTTGAGTAGAGCTTGACTTGTGGCTATGCAGAAGTCACATCAAGACAGGATTTGAGATTGCTTTGTATGCCAGACAGAGGTCACCTTTGAGGAGTCTGTATGAAATTGAGTAGAGGGACAGGGTTTTTAGCCTATCTGTATAGGGTAGATGTTTGAGGCTCTGGATTCTCTTGGTGAGGAACCTCTGTGGTCTCTCCAGCTGCTGCATGTGCTTTGCATGGTACATGCCGAAGGGGGTGCTGTACTCAATAATTGGCCTTATAAGGGAAGAATACAAGGATGTTATGACCTCTTTGTCCCTCGATGATATACCCATACTTATGAGGTGGGCCATGTAGAAAGATTTCCGTATGCCGGTAGCAACATGGTGGTCAAACGTCAGGTTGCTATCAACCTGGGTGCCCAAATCCCTCACTACTAATTGTGTACTTAGGACATTGTTATTAATGTGATAATATGTGAGGACGTCACTCTCCCAAAATGGGATGATGATACATTTTTTGGCATTCAGCTTGAGGCCATGTTTCTGGCACCAGTGATTTGTTTGGGAGAGACCCTCTTGGAGGATGCCCACATCACTTGGGAAATTGATGACTGTGCCCAGCTTGCAGTCATCTGCAAACTTGGTCAGCCATAGGCCACTGGTTTTGGCTTGCACCTCAGAGAAGTATATCCCAAATAACAGAGGCCCCAAGACTGATCCCTGGGGTATGCCGCTCATTATGGGTCTACTGCTTGAGGTGGCTTCCCTTATTATGATTTAGTTGGTTCTATCAGTGAGCCAGTTTGCTACCCATCTGGTAACATATGGATTGATGCGTAGTTGAGAGAGTTTATCTACTATGCCTGAGTGGGGAATAGAGTCGAAGACTTTGGCCAGGTCAAGGTAGGTGGTGTGCATCATCTTCCCCTCGTCCATGGCTTCGGTGACTGCCTCAAATAAGTCAACCAGATTTAACAGACATGACCTCCCCTTGACAAAGCCAGAGTGTGTGGGGTCGAGTGTTTGGAGGTTGCCAGTGTCCCTGTTATTGAGGTCCATGATAATCCGTTCCATGGCCTTGCAGATCAGGCTAATGGGTCTATAATTTCCTGAACTGGTATATGCTCCACCTTTGTATAAAGGGATGACAGTGGCTGTCCTCCACTTAGCTGGGACAAAGCTGGTACTCAGGCTTTCATTGAATAGGGTGCTTAATGGTGCTGCAGGTTCATGCCTGAGTTCAT
Organism: Protopterus annectens; assembly: GCF_019279795.1. NCBI lineage: Eukaryota > Metazoa > Chordata > Ceratodontiformes > Protopteridae > Protopterus > Protopterus annectens. Next base: position 407,096,488 of record NC_056745.1, read on the forward strand.
GTAGGATGCAGCCTGGGATGTTATTGGGTCCCATGGAGGGTGTATTTTGTATCCTTGAGAGGGGAGTGATGACCTGTTACCTAGAGATAAGAGGTGGGGGGCAGGTACTGGGGATGTCCTGATTTACTGATGGGGGGGGCAGAGGGGAGAAGTTTTTGCTGAATCTGTCATCCAGTAGATTGGCAATATCTACAGCATTTGTGTATGTGGTGTCCTTGACCACCAGTCCTGAACAGATCTGGGTGCTTCCTTTCAGATTGTGGACATATGTGAAGAAGACCTTATGATTGTCTCTAGTAGATGTGGTCAACTTGGACTCGAAGTTGGCTTTAGAGAGTTTCACTAGTGCTCTTATTTGCTTGTTCAGGCTAAGGAGAGATTGCTTCCAATTGGGCACCTGCTCCTTCTTGGTCCTGGACAGCATTTTTTTTCCTTTTGTTATATAGTTTATTTGTTGCAGATGTTCACCAGACAGGTTTACTCTTCCTTGCGGAGGATGATTTTTGTCCTGTCAGGTATTCCTGATTCCATGCATCTATATAAATGCTCATGCAGTACTTTGGTGTAGACTTGGACATTGGTGCCAGTTCCTACAGTGGGGGGAGGGGGCTGTGAAGCTGTTTATACCATCGCTCAGGAGGCTGTAATCAGCTATGGAGAAGTTTTTTTTGTTTGACCCAGGCTAGGGAGGGATCAGGGGAGATGGTGACTTCAAAAGTGACCACTTTATGGTCTGATCTTACCAGGGAGGATGACACTGTAGGGGTGCTACAGTGGTTACTCATGTTGGTTAATACCAATTCCAAGATATTGTCACCTCTTGTGGGGGTATCAACTAGCTGTTCCAAGGCATTTGCATTGATAAAATCGAGGAATCTCTGGGTATTTGTGTTCTGGCATGAGTAGTTTTTCCAATCTGTGGTTGGGTAATTAAAGTCACCCAGGATCAAGGGTTGAATCTTGATAGATTTGAAGAGGTCTAGATAGGTGGAGTGGGCATCTTGACTCAAATTTGGGGGCCTGTAGCTAGCTATAATTTGAATAGGGGTCTTGTCAGTGGTTAACTGCACCTGGAGTGTCTCCCGTGCGTCATACTATTTGACCAGCCTGGAAGTGTGTGTGTGACAGTGTCTTTAATATATATATTGAAACTCCACCTCCTGTGGCTTTGCTGCCCACATTTTAGGGTCTGAATGTATGATTTGATGAGTAACCAGCTAAGGCTGGGGTGCTCTCTGCAGTTTTGAACCAGGTTTCTGTGACTGTACAAATGTCAGCATCTTCCAGGGTTACGAATTCTTGCAATAAGTGCAGTTTCATGTTTAGACTCCTAGTGTTTAGCAGCATGACTTTTAATTTGCATTTTGTTTCTGTCATAAATACTGGGTAAGCAAATTGGTGTAACTAAGGAAATTATTTTTTGAGCTGTTATACAGAATCATAATTGCCTACTCATAGTAAGGCCTTGCTGAGTTTAATTCTGATGGCTACCAAAAAAGCAGTTACTAGAAAATAGAAATCAAAGTCTAAACCAACCATACTAAAAGTAGTGAATGTAGTAACAAAGATAAAATAACTGGAAATGGAATTTTTAGGGAAAGGTATGAGCTAATTAACGTATTAAAACTGGAAACACAGAATAATGATTTGGAGGAGGAATGAGGTTTAAGGAAAGGAAGGATTTGAGTGAGTTATGTAATGTTTGAATGTCAATGACTATGAAAGGTCCTAAGTGATGTATAATGTTTGCAACTGAAAATGTCAGTATGATTTGTTTTCATTTATAGAAATGTATGATTGCTTACGTCAAGTGATAATTCAGTAAAGCTATTTCTTGTTTAATAAAGAACTGGAAGTGGGATCATTAGAAAATGGTGGGGACAAACTAAATAGAAACAATGGAAACTGTGGGAACAATACATGCAGAATAATGTTTTGGAGGAGACAATACATGCAGAATAATGGTTTGTAGGAGGAGTGAGATTTAAGGCAAAGCAGGAATTGAGCAATTTATGTGAAGTTTGATGGATATACAAAAGAAAATATGTGATGTATAATATTTGTAACTGGGCACATGTTATTATGGTTTGTTTTTCTTTGTTTTAAAATGTGTGTTTACCTATGTCTTAAGTGATAATTCAATAAAGGTGTTAAATACAAGAACTAATTTTTCTTTTATGCCTAAAGTGTTTTCGTAAATGCTTTAAAAAGTACCAAAAACAAAACAGAATTAATGCATGAACAAACGAGTCGCTAATGGTTTAAAAATCCACTATTTTATTTCAAGTATTAAGTGCTTTCTTCCCTCTTAATGGGGATTTCATCAGAATACAAACATAAAACAGTACAAAAAGTCTTCCATTGAATATAACCAGTAAAACACTGCAATTGGTTAGATTCAAAATAACTAATTATCAATTAACAATAAATCAAACATTTAACCATTACTAAAACCAGTAGAATACTGTGGGCGAGTTGTTGATATTAATGTTACAGTTGTTCAAAGAACTTAAAATTACTTTCAAACATTTCTTGTTGCAATATATGTTTTTCTTAAAAAAACACATATTTAAAAATATTCATATTAAATTATAATAAGTAAGGGGAATTTAAGGTTGAAAAATGATAGAATTGTTCAATTATAAAATGAAGGTGCCTTTATATCTTTGCTCTCTTTTTGTACAGTGCTGGTGCAATAGATACATGTTTCTTAATCCATGGTAGAAATGTGGCTGCTAGCCTAAATTGCTGGAAAAGTTCCTTATTGTTTAACCAAGTTTTCCAGTCTCTCCTTTTATTTAACTGTATCTGCTCAAGTATACCAAAAGAAAACTGTTTAAAACTAGCTCATATAATAGCGTGCTTATATAGTGCGTTAAGTGTCTTTTTTGTTGACAGTATCATACAAATACTTGCATATACAGGTTTTCAGTGCCCGTTCAGTCTTGCCAATGTAAAAACATGTGCAGGTCTCTCATTTAGCTAAGTGTACTATTTTACACGTCATACAGTTCCCTTGTTGGAAAATAACCTTGGTCTTTAAAATATTATCTAAAATAAGTCCTGGCACCTTTATAAAATATGAACATTTATTGCAGCATCCATATGGAGTAGGCCGTCTAGTATTACTACTAACCATACTGTATTTATTCTCAAATAATTGTTTAAAATTAGCGGCAGTCTTTATGGTAAAGGTGGGCTCAGAACCTACTATTTTGAATATATCTGGCTTCACTTTGAAAATGGTCCAATTCTTATTCTTAAGATGTTTTTTTATCTCGTTGGTGTATTGGTTGTACTGGATAACATACGACTTCTCATATTTTACTGTTTCATTGTATTTTGCTATTTTACTTAAACCTGTACCAAGTAGCGGCTTGTATTCCCCCGGCTCCATTCTTTCTACACTTTTTCTACAATTCCATCAACTGCATATCTTGGGTATCCTCTAGCGAGGAACAACTTCACCGGTTCTTCCTAAACTTTCTGTATAGTGGGAAGTCATTCTTGGTACCCTTATAGACTGCCCCTTGACTTGCCGCTTCTTCTGTGTAAAGGGATGGCTACTTGAAAAATGGAGGTAGGAGTTACAAAAAGTGTTTTTACAATATATGTTAGATTTGAAACCATTCACTGAATGAGAGATGAGTGTGTCCAGATAGCTAATTTCATCTTTCCTACCATTAAAATTATAGGAAAGATGAAATATTGTATGCTCTAAACTATCTGGTTGCATCTTTTGATTATCTAATGTATCATTACACTGTATTATCTGTTAATGACTGTACTGGAGCTTTTCTCCCCAGGCCTCTGCTGAAAATGGGTCCCTGACCCAGTCGGGCTTTCACGGTTAACAAATGTCAATAAATAAATAAATAAATAAAATAAAAGTAAACTTGAAATAATTGGTAGTACTGTTTAAATAATCAACATCCAAGAGATTTTGTTTAACTCAGACACCTATATATCAGTATCAAAAAGTCAAATTAACATAGCTTACAGCAGAATAGATTCTTATTTGGAAGAATGTGTACTCAATCAATGAACTGACCCAAGAACCCATGAATTTTTAGTGAATTCAACACCTATCATCCCTTCAATTTTTTGGTATTCTGAAACTACATAAAGATGTTAGAAATCCACCCTTCAGGCCAGTAGTTTTGGCAGAAGGTTCAAAAATACACTCTGTTGCAGTCTTACTTGACAAATGAAATATGTAGTAGTAGACACATTTCACCTTATTAAAGATTCATGGGATTTTTTAGGGCATTTGAAAAATGACAGATTTCACAAAGACCTTTTATTTGTTACCATAGATGTCACTGATTTTTTTCCACCGTTCCCAAAACAGGAGGACTTGAATTATTTGAAGAGTCTTTACATACTTGTTCCTCCATATCCCACGACAAGATAACATTAGTATTAGAACTTATGGCTATGATTTAAAAGAATAATTATATATACTTTGAAGGAGAATTCTTTCAACATGTAAGGGGTGTAGCCATGGGTGCCCCTGTATATGCCAACTTGGTGTTATTGGGATGGGAGCATAACTTTGTGTTTAACAGTGAGTATTTTAAGAATATCCACTTGTACCTATGCTTTGGATGATATTTTTGTATTGTGGAAGGTACAAGTGGAGATGTGGTATTTTTTTTGTGGCTTATTTAAACACTACTACCAGTTATTTCACGTTTACTTTCAATTTGTAGGAAAGACGAAATTAGCTATCTGGACACACTCATCTCTCATTCAGAGACTGGTTTCAAATCTAAAATATATCGTAAAAACACTTTTTGTAACTCCTACCTCCATTTTTCAAGCAGCCATCCCTTTACACAGAAGAAACGTCTAGTCAAGGCGCAGGCTATAAGGGTGACAAGGATGACCTCCTCGTAAACAGAAGTTTGGGAAGAACTGGTGAAATAAAAAAAATAAAAAAAACATGTTCCTTGCTAGAGGATACCCAAGATACTTAGTTGATGGAATTGTAGAAGAAGTGTACAAATAATGGGGGGACAAATACAAGCGCCTACATGGTATAGGTGTAAGTAAAATAGCAAAAAAACATTAATGAACATGTGTCTATTGCACCAGTACTGTATAAAAAGGCAGCAAAGATATAAAGACACCTTTTATAATTGGACAATTTTATCATTTTACAATCTTAAATTCCGTTATTTATTGTAATTTAGTATGGATATTTTTAAATTTGTGTTTTTTAAGAAAAAAATATATTGCAACACGAAATGCTTGAAAGTGGTAAACTGTAACTTTAATATCAACAACTCATGCACAGTATTCTACTGGTTTTAGTAATGGTTAAGTGTTTAATTTATTGTTTATTGATAATTTGTTATTTTGAATCTAATCAATGGCAGTGTTTTACTGGTTGTATTAAATGGAATACTTTTTGTACTATTTTATATTTGCATTCTGATGAAGTCCCCATTCAGAGTGACGAATGTGCTTAATACCTGTAAAAATACTGGATTTTTAAACCATTAGCAATCCTCATTTATTTATGTGTTAATTTTGTTTGATAAAGTGTTATCTGAGTTGACTAAAAGCCAAGATATCCATACCCCATCTTCTTTCCAGAACCTAAAAATCATGGAGAAAGGATATTCCATACCTTGGATATCTACAGACAGCTGAGCTAATGTCTTTTAGGAACTTTTATCAGTTGTTCATTTGTTGTAAAGGTAAAAAGGAAGGACAACCTATGTCAAAGCAGACAATTTCTAAATGGATATCTCATGATATCACCTTTTGTTATACCCAACACAGCAAGGTAATACCAGGCAGGGTCAAGGGTCATTCTACCAGGGTGTTGGCTTTAGCGGTGTTTTTTTGGAAAGGGTTGGAATCCTGAAGTATTCTGGAAGGAGCAACTTGGCTCTTTGTGCATGCCTTTACAAAGCAATACAAACTAAATTATTTTCCCAGATCTGTGACAGATTTTGCTAGGACTATTCTTCAGGGCCTTCTGGACTCAAATCCTCCCTCGCTTCACTCGATCTAAGCTATGGTAATCTACCCATAAAGCTACTGCAGCAGTGATCAATATGGTGAACATTGTACAGTTGTGTAAGTAAACTTAACCATAACAGTAAATGTTTGAATGATCTCTGCTGCAGTAGCTGTTCCATCCCTCCACCCTCCATATTTTTATATGTATTTTGTTGCCAGAATGGGGAATTATAAATTTACTTTCCTACTATTGACCATTTCAGGGCTCTAGCTTCACCCTCTAAGTTGGCATGAAAGCTCTGAAAGGCTTGGTGTCCAAACCACTATTTTTCTTCAGCTCAGTTTGACAAACTTGAAACTACACGTGTGGGTCTTCTAGGACTTGATACAACTGTGGTGAATACCTCAAACAAATGTGTTTGTCTGTTTTCAAAACAGACAGTTAAAGAAATTATTTTCTAGAACTGTTTGTAAAAGGACCTGGAAGACAAATACTGTGTCATTTCCATGGAAAAGAATGCTTCTTTATGCCTTTCAGCTGATATCCAGGGCTCTTCTAAAGATCCAGAACGATTCCCCAAATATATTAGTGGTGACTCCCTTTGGCCCAAACAAGAGTACTTCTCCCTTCTTTTGAATATAGCCGAGGATAATTACTACAGGCTTCCCCACAAACTGGATTTACTCACACAAGAAAGAGGTTATTTGATGCATCCCAGCCTGAAAACATGGCAACTGCAGATTTCCATGAACAGCAAAATGACATTTCATCTTAGCAATGACAGTACCAGATGCTAGGTTAAGAAGTAAGTCAATCTCAAACCAATTGGAGTAAGAGTCTACTGATACTAAATAATGTTGACCATTACACTCGAATATGTCAGTGGCTACTGTCTACCAAGGTAGTTACGGAAAATGATTAAGCTGAAGTGGTTCTTTCTGTTAATGAGGCTTTGTACTATTACATATTGAACAAGAAAGAAGTGCTCTCTCAATGTCTTTTGACATGGAAAGCCAAAATATTATCTCTTTCGCACTTGTTTTGGTAGATTCGGTCCTTGGGTGACCACGATGCAAGATAGGAATGAACTCAGGTTGCAAGGATTTTGAATAATTTCTTGAGGGGAATATAGGTAGAGTTTAGTTTTATAGAGTTAGAAAGTGTTTGCCTGGGAAAATCCAATCCCACAGATAATCAATAGGAAGAGAGTATGCAGGAGTTGTTATATATCATTTTGGAGATCAATCTGTAAGAGTTCAATAGTGGGTTTTGAGGTTCTAATGAGGATAACCATTACTGCTGCAATTAATCAGAACTGGAATAGTTGGAGTAGAATTGAAGGTTAACTAGGTAGCCGATTTGGTTAAGGATTGGTAGATAATCTTTAGGGAGGTTCAGATGATAGCACAAGATTATTTAGCAATAGATTATATACACTTGGTAAACGTGGAAATAGACATGTGACTACCTATAGACACTTGTGAATGAATATCTTTGATAACAAGTTGCTATATTCAGGAAAAGGGAAATAACCTATGTGGTACACTGGCAAAATGCAGCAGCTGAATTTGAGTTTGTCAAAAATAAGACATTCTGTGAATAGTTTGATTTCATGCCAGAAGAACAGTTAATGTAGGTTATTTCAGGATTTAAAAAAAAGTATTTAACTGTGCATTCTGGGTCATCATGTATATTCAAATAAACAAAGATGAAACAAAAACAATATTACACAAATAATTATATGGCAAATATTATCTGGTGGAATAAATTAGATTTTTCACAGGGTACCTACCTTATTATGTATTGCACTGAAAAAGGTTCAAATGGTGAAATTCTGACAACAATATTATTTTATAAGATTTGTCTTTTGACTACTATATCATGGTATGCAAATGAAATATGATTTAATATGACACCTGGTATATAAAATATTTGAAATGACATTTTGATACCTGAGATTTTGTCATTGAGGAACACAAACTGATAAGACTAAGACCAATGTGTTTTTTATATTTTCCTAGCATATTTTCAGTACAGCAAAGGCAGAGAAGTTAGGATTGTGCAACAACCAGCTATTACTTAAATATGTATGTTTTTTTTAATATGAAAATTTGTTTTGATAAATTATATAGTCGAGGGGGCAGTTGTTAGATTTTGGTGAAAGAGTTGTAATTTTTATGTAAATATGTATCATGTATTGTTTCTAGGTGATGGTCACTGATGATGTGGCACCCTGGCTCCCTGTACAAAATAGGAAAAAAGGAGGTTGATGCAAATGCTGATGTCAATTCAGAATGCATGTGTCTCTTTAAACAGATTTTTTTATATATATTCTAACTGTAATTAAAAGTCAGGTTGACAGAGAATATTCTGCAGTACTTGAAGTCATCCTTGATTATATAATTAAATGTTCTGTCTGAATTCTGACACGTCAAGAATTATGACAACAATGCAGTTTTTTAGCAGATACAGTGGGCTGGATTCTGTAAAGCTCATGGAAGCTATTTGCAGACAGTGCAGCATGCTGAAAGAAGACTTCAAGGCACTTGGTGTGGTTGCAATTCCAGAAGATGCGCTGAAGGAAGACCGAGTACTTAATTATTCAGCATAGGATAATTAGGCATTCCACGCATGCTGGCTTGATTCTGCAACACATTGTGTGCACACAGTGCACCTCAGATGTGACAAACAACCATGCCAACTCCATTTCTGAAATCCTCAAGGCATACTTTATGAACTTCAAGAAATTCAAGTAAATACTACGGATTATGGCAAAATCTGTAGCAAAACATCAAAAAGTATATAAAAATACAGCCTACTATTAATTTACTGCAATCAGGCTACGGCGATGCAAGCCATAAGTAAGGCTAAGGCTGTGCCTCCTGGAAGGCGGTCAGCTAGATTCAGAGCAAGACTGCAAATAATCAATGGATACCATCTAGACAGGCAACTGGTGCAGGCTCTCTGCAACATGTGTTCCCCACACATCTCTGCAAACCCTGGGAGGAAACCCCGTATCCTTGAAACCAAAGTGTGTCTCAGCCTTGGTGTACTTGCATATGAGACATTCCAGAGACTCATAGGGGATGCTGTGGGATTATCACAGACAGCAGGCCAGCCATATCCTGACAAAATCCTAGAATCAATGTGCAGCAAGGTGGATGACTACATACACTTTCCATCCACTCCAATGGAGAGGAGAATTGTACTGCACCAGTTCTATAACACACTGCAGACTTCCCACATGTACTTGGTGCAATAGATTGCACACACATACCTATCATGACACCAGTACATCCTGATGCAGATGACAAATAAACAAAATGGGATGGCCATCTATCAGTTGCCATGTTGTGTGTGCAGCAGATGACAGCATAATAAACATTATGGCAACACACCGTGGAAGTGTCCATGATGCTGCTGTTTATAGATTCATAGATTGTTACTAGGCTAATGACCGGGGGGGGGGGGGGGTCTTTCTAAGCCTAGCCAAGTTTTCCTGAAAGATGATGTCCTGTATTCAAATTGTACATCCAAAAGCAATCCAGCACAAAGGAAGGTAAAATAAGTAGGCTTTATTGTGGCAACTCCATCATGCAAACCGGTTTTGGCTAAGAATCAAGCCTTCTTCAGTGCAACAGAAAATTCATTTAGAGCACATCCTAGTGTCTGCTTTTATATCACAACATTTAAAGAGATACATTCAAAATAAATAAATGTAAAGCAGAACCACCAAAACGAAATTTAACTTAATTCATTAAGGCCAGGTCTAAATAAAGCTCCCAGCCTGGTGATCCAAGAGGATTCCATATTGTTTAGTATGTCATGCCAACCTGCTTTGGAAGTTCTGTGCATTTGAATTTTATCTATTATGATAAACTTGAATTTCGCAGTTTTATGTGTGATGGTGTGTTTGTAAAGGGCATTAGAAGCTCTTTTGTTTCTGATCTCACTTAAGTGTTCACTTATGCGGTGTCTAAAGGGTCTAGCTTTGGTTTGTTCTGTATTCAAATTGGACATTGAAGGCTTATAGTCATTTATAAGCTACATCTGTCCATAAGGAACATGGGTGCCAGGCCCCGTGTAAATTTCCTATTCCCCATCCACTGATCTAGGTTGTACTTAATCTAAGTAACAGATGAACTCAGCTTCACGTGGATGGGAAGCCTGTTCCATAGGAAGGGCAGTCTCTGGAATACATCGTATCTGATTCTTCAGTTTGTTCTGTTTATGTCATATAGACAAAACATAGGTCCCTAGACCTTGTATTTCTGTTACTCTTTGACTTATGAATGTGTAAAGAATTCATATGTGTGGAGTTTGTGGATACCTTGTAAGCCAGACATAGATCACCCCTCAACAATCTATAGAAGAGTGAGTAGAAGGAAAAGGCTTTAATGTGTGGTGCATAAGGAAAGTTTGTTGCACCTCGTATTATTTTTGTAAGGAACCTCTGAGGTCACTCTAGTTGCTGTATGTGCCTGGTCAGGTACATACCAAAGGAAGCATTGTACTCTATCATTGGTACAGTGGTACAATGACCTCTTTGGATCTAGATGCTATGCCCTTACTTAAAATTTGTGCGAGATAAAAGGATTTCCTCACCACTGTGGCCATCTGGTGGCTGAAGGTTAGAATACTGCCTATGTGTGTAACCAGTGGGTTGACTCTTAGGGGCATATTATCAACATGGCAATTAGGCCAGGACGGTTGATTTCCCAAAGGGTACAGTTATACATTTCTTAGCAGTGAGTTTAAGACCTTGGTTTTGGCACCATTTGTTAGTCAAAGAGATTTTCTTGAAGAATGCTAGTGTCTGCAGTGGAGTCAGTGATAACCCCCAGCTTGCAATCATTTGCAAACTTAGTCAGCCACAAACCTTCAGCATTTGCTTCCATTTCAGAGAAATAGATGCCAAAAAGGAGCAGGCCTAGTACCAAGCCCTGAGGGACTCTGCTAGTGATGGCCTTTTGGTGGAGGTGGCCTCACCTACATTGACCTCATGGGTCCTATCTGTCAGCCAGTTGGCTATTCAGCAGGTGATAAAAGGGTTTATTTCTAAATTAGTGAGCCTGCGTATAATGCCTGAGTGGGGTATTGTATCAAAAGCCTTGACTAGGTCGAGGTAGCTGTGTGCACAGTCTTATCTTAATCCAGTGCTTTGGTGAACCTCTCAAAAAAGTCAACCAGATTTAATAGGCATGACCTTCCTTTAACAAAGCCAAACTGATAGTTCTAGTGTTTGTAGGTTACCTATGCCTTCATTATGTCCATAATGATTCTTTCCATTGGGTCTACATTTAACCATCAAATGAAACTTTCATCGAACAGCTGAACATTGAACCCTATTCATCAAATGTTCATTTCAGTAAATGTGTGAGATTGGGAAAGTAACTAGTTGGCGAACACTTCCCTATCTCACACACCACAGTATTTCAAAGCCCTTTTCCCCACTGTAGTGTGAGCCTGCATCTGAGTGGATTTGAAATACTGAGGTGTGTGAGACTAGGAAGTGTTGGCCAAGTAGTTACTTTCCCCATCTCACACTTTCGCTGAAATGAATTTTTGATGAATGAACGTTTGATAAATAGGGTTCAATATTTAGCCGTTCAGTGAAAGTTTCATTTGATGATTAAAGATAGACCCCTTTCCATTGCCATTTGGATTGAGGGCTGCATTCCAGCAAGGTGAAATACCTGAGGGAGTGTTACTGTGTAAGCACAGGAACATAACTAGGATGAAAGTTAAGCATACTCCTTGCAACAATATCCATTCTGACCAAAAGTGTTTTATTCCCCACAACAGGTGACTGTGGTTATCCGCTTAAGCTGTGGCTAATGACCTTGTACCATGAACCATCAAACCCTGTACCAGGAGGCTTACAGTAGAGTGCACACAACAACCAGAAACACTATAGAGTTCAGATGTCTGGACACATCTGGGGATGCAGTGCAATACACACCTGAAATGGCAACAAAGGTGACAGTGGTGTGCTCCAAGCTGCACAACATGCTAGCAAGAGCACATGGCAGTTTTCCAGCTGCAGGTGTTGGTGAATTACCCCAAGAACAACAAATGCCTGAAGAGGACATCCCAGAGATATCAAAGTAGGAGGAAGAGCACATAGGGAACAGAAGTCACAGGCGCAGGCAATAGGGTGTGACCACAAATGCAGGCCCATTCAACATGGCAGCATCTGGCCCAAATAATTGAGTCATGCCAAGCCATATATACTTGAGTACACAGGCTGAACATTGAGTTAGGTGTTGCCACACCACAGCAACACAGATTGCATCTAATGGCAATTACCTAGTAGATGTACACACTGAGCATCACACATAACATAATCATAACATATTCCAAAATGAACATATGCAAATGTGTCAAAACAGGGATCATCAACTAAGGGCTCAACTGACACAGGTATGCACAGTCATATTGTTGTTTCATGGTATGGTAAATAATAAGGGATACATATCAGTGCTAGACGTACATATTTATGCAGTATAATAACATGAAAAAAGAGAAATAATGTAGGATATAATGCAGAAATTTTAATTTTGGAAGACACATATCACAATACAGTGGTATTTCAATAATATGAGCCAGCTGTGTATACTACACTGTTGGACATACTCTAACATGTTCTAGGGTGACCTCACTGATGCCTCACAACTTGGTCCACTCTGCCTTGACCATGTACAGAAACATCTCACTCTGGTTGCCCCACAAAGGAGATGGATGGGGCTACAACTCCATGTTGAGATGAAGGAGCATGACTGTGAGTTGAAGACCTTGTGAATGGGAACATCACAGCAGATGGGCCAGTGGTTGAACTCAATGGAGGTTAGACCACAGACAATGATTCTCGATGGCTGATAGTGGTTCTGTGGACAGGTGGCCTGCCTGTCACAGTTGCAATCTGCTGAGCACAGTAAGGGAAAGCAGAATCCTGCTGGTAGTACGACACTGCTGCAGTACTGTAGAGGCCAGGGTTTCCACTGAATGAGCCACAGCTAGCAGACTCTCAGTCTGAGTGGTCAGTGCACCCATAATCTCACCATGTCTGCGTTCTTGTCCTTCATGTGTGACACTTAGCAGGTGTGCCACATGGATGTTTGAATAATGCCATTGCTGTGACCATTTCTTTGCCTGCAGCAGGAGGTGGACACCTTCTGACACCTGGCCATGCACAACATCTACTCATCTACATGTACTGCAATGACTTATTCCTGGTTGTTGTATGGAACTGCCAGCAGCAGTACTGTCAACTATGGTGTGTTGGTTAGCTGCCTCACCCTATTTAACATCCACTGTGGCAGCATCCTCTGAATTGCTAGACAATTGCTAGACAAGTGGCCCTCCACATCTAAGGCTGCATCTAGTGCAACATCACTGTTAACCTCATGGTTGGACTCTCCATACAACTCGAGTTCCTCTGTGCCAGGGTCCATGCTACCATGCTGAGATACATCTTAAACACCATCTTGATCACTGGATGAGCTGCTGTATGATACAGATAGTTGATATGCTACAAGATACAAAGATACAGATCAGGAGAAAGTGCTTACATCACATGATTGATATCATCAAAGACATATGGCATATATATCTCACTGCTATGTTATAAATAATAATGACTTTGCATGCAGTCTACTGTATATATGTTTCATGGATTCTACATAAACGAAGTATGTAGTCTGTTTACAAGGCTAACATGCATGACATATGTGAAGAATAAAAAGAAAACAACAGGCAACAACTCATGGGAGGATGGTGGTGTTGAACAGAGATGAGCTTCAATTAGTGTAGGAAAAAAACAGCATTACCGATCACATCATTTACACCAAAGTTTCTCAAACTTTTCTGATCGTAGCACACTTGGACAAAGCACATAACTCAGCAACCACTACCCCTTCCATAAATCAAAATTTATGTGGACCCCCCCAAGCCTTTCTGTGTTGGAAGGAAGTCTTCTAGCTTATCAGTGGGAGTGGTAAGCACTAGGTAGCCTGTCTACCACAACAGGAGTGGTTTCTGGCCCAGAAATTGTAGTTTATTGGCCGTTTGGGCAGTTTTTCTATCTATTTCAACTTTCTGGTTTAAAAGCCCTTGTTTGCGCTTGTTTCCCACCTTTCCTGTAACTAGTCTAGTCCAGGTACAGATTTGCTGTATCCAGGACTTTTTGTAAGCTTCTGAGCCTCCCCAAGCCTTTCTGTGTTGGAGGGAAGCCTTCCAGCTTATCAGTGGGAGTGGTAAGAACTAGGTAGCCTATCTACCACAAGAGGAGTGGTTTGTCGCCCAGAAATTGTAGTTTATCGACCATTTGGTCAGTTTTTCCACCTCTTTCAACTCTCTGGTTTAAAAGCCCATGTTTGCGCTTGTTTACCACCTTTCCTGTAACTAGTCTAGTCCAGATACAGATTTGCTGTATCCAGGACTGTTGGTAAGCTTCTGAGCCCCCCAAGCGTTTCTGTGTTGGAGGGAAGCCTTCTAGCTTATCAGTAGGAGTGGTAAGCACTAGGTAGCCTATCTAACATAGGAGGAGTGGTTTCTGGCCCAGCAATTGTAGTTTATTGGCTGTTTGGGCAGTTTTTTCCATCTCTTTCAACTTTCTGGTTTAAAAGTCCACATCTGCATTTGTTTCCCACCTTTCCTGTAACTAATCTAGTCCAGATACAGATTTGCTGTATCCAGGACCGTCTGTAAGCTTCTGAGCCATGCCGAAGTCTGCTCTTCAATTCTTCCCTTCGATCTGCTAGTTCTCTCCTCTCCTGCACTTTTACTAGCATATTAGTTTAGCACTTTACCAGACTTCTTGTAGCAATTATTGTAGCACACAAAAGTGCTACCAGGACTAAATGTTCTACAAGGAAACAGCTGCAGTATTTATTAATGCCCATCCCTCCAGGCATGTCTAAAGGTCAGTTCCCTGTGCTTTCTCCTATTAACCTGGTGAACTTGGGCATCCTGAGGCAATGTAGCAACTGCCTCATGTACATTGACCACCCTCTCCCATTACCTCCCAATACTCAGACTTGTGAGAGATGTACTTATATATCCAAATTGAAAGCCACGCACTCTCCAGCCAAGACCAGAATAGCTGTTCAAGAGGAGAAGGTCAACACCTGCACCACACCACATGTGTTCCATGTGGTGTGGTGCAGGTCAACACCTGCACCACACCACATGGAACACATAGCCCTCCAGAACACACACACTAGCACTACCTTCACATAAAAACACAAACCACACACCCACCTTCATGGAGGCTCTCAATAGAAATCTACCCAAACAGCAGAGACCTCCAAGGCAGAAATGCACTTGAACACCACAACACAACACTAATCACAAGACACATAACTCTCTTAAACATTGTGCCACTCAACCAAAGCTCCTAAGGTAAAACAGCATGCCCAACATACTAGTCAGGGGTGACTCAATAGTGAGGCACACTGATGTTCCATTCACTAGGTTGAATAAGGAGAAAGTAACAGTCATCTGCCTGTCAGGCGCCAGGATCTGCCACGTAACGCACACACTCAGTTCCCTCAGCAACAGGTACAAATATGACTCTGTCATTGTACATGTGCGTATGAATGACCTGAGGCATCAACCCCTATATCAGTAGGTGGGTTGCAAACTGGCTCACAGATATAACCCACAGTGTGAAAGTAGCTGACTCCAAGTCTGAGTGCCCATCAGTCACGAGTGGAGTCCCACAGGGTTCGGTCCTGTGTCCTCTCCTGTTTGATATCTACTACTCTGAAGTCCAGGCCAACATGAAAGGACTCTGGCTAACAAAGTTTGCAGACGATTGCAAGTTGGGAGTTATTATTAACTCCCTAAGTGATGTTGACATCCTACAGAAAGGCCTTAATGAGACCAAAGACTGGTGTCAGAACCATGGCCTTAAGCTCAATGCCAAAAAATGTGTCATCATCCCCGTTGGGAAAAACCCAGTTCCCTTGAATTACCACATTGATAGTAGTCCACTGAACACAGAAGACGTTATAAGAGATCTGGGAACACAGTGACAGCAACCTCTCTTTTGACCACCACATTGCCTCTGTGGTGAGAAAATCCTTCTATGTGGCACATCTCATTACTAAGGGTTTTGCATCCAGGAAGAAAGAGGTCATTGTCTCCCTCTACTCTTACTCATTAGGCCAGTCATCGAGTACAATGCCCCATTTGGCATGTACCTGACTAGACACCTGCAACAATAGAAGAGGCCACAAAATTACCTCACAAAGAGGATCCTAGGCCTTAAACACTTGCCCTATATGGACAGACTCAAAAAAGTCCAACTATTTTCTGTCTCATATCACCTACTTAGAGATGATCTCTGATTGACTTACAAAGCCATGTCTGACCCAGCTCTGTTAGAAATGCTACATCTAAAGAAATCCCAATCCTTCTGCACCACGCTTGCCAGAGACCTCAACCTCATTACCACAATCAATAGAACATGCTGGAGGGACAGGTTCATAACGCAGAGACTGCCCATGCTATGGAATAGACTTCCCATACATGTCAAGTAGAGCACCTCAGTGGCCCTCTTCAAGAGAAATCTTGATGAGTGGATTCGAAATAGAAAATTCACCCCGGGGATCACTCCAGTGGCTCTACTCGACAAAGGCACTAGAAACTAAGGTCGGGTGGCACGATGCCAGGGTAATTCTTTGGGCTAGGCTTGTAAAGGCTCCAGGGCCATTAGCCTAGTACACACCTATGAACCTAATTAACAGACTTACAGTGAGTACTGACACATAAAATCTCAGTCCTGACACACTAATGAATTATTTTCCCCAGTAACTCCTTCATTAGAGTGTATTATGTATGCACAAGCACTAAAATGACACAATAAATTATTTTGCCCAGCAGTCACTTCAGCAGTCTGACCATGTATGCAGAAGCACTTCCTTGTACACAAATGAAGTATTTTCCCAAGCAACATCTTCATTAGTATGTCCATATATACACAAGTGCCAAAATGAAATATTTCCCAAAGAGACCTCTTCAGTAAAGCGGCCAGATGCAGTATGCACAAGCACCAAAATGAAACATTTCCCCAAGCAACCCTTCAATAAAATATTGAGGTATGCACAAGCAGCAAAAATGAATCATTTGCCCAAGCGACCTCTTCAGTAACACGTCTTCTTCTTCTTCTTCTTTTGGCTGCTCCCGTTAGGGGTCACGACAGCAGATCAACTGTTTCCATTTCTTTCTGTCCTCTGCATCTTGCTCTGTCACACCAACTGCCTGCATGTCCTCTCTCACCACATCCATAAAACTTATCTTAGGCCTTCCTCTTTTCCTGTTACCTGGCAGCTTCATCCTTAGCATCTTTTTCCCAATATACTCTGCATCCCTCCTCAGCACATGTCCAAACCAACGTAATCTTGCCTCTCTGGCTTTGCCTCCAAACCTTCCAACCTGGGCTGACCCTCTAATATACTTATTCCTAATCCTGTCCATCCTCGTCACACCCAGTGCAAATCTTAACATCTTCAACTCTGCCACGTCAAGCTCTGACTCCTGCCTTTTTGTCAATGCCACTATCACCAACCCGTATAACATAGCTGGTCTCACTACCCTCTTGTAGACCTTCCCTTTCACTCTTACTGGTACCCGTCTGTCACAAATCACTCCTGACACTCTTCTCCACCCACTCCATCCTGCCTGTACTCTCTTCTTCACCTCTCTTCCACACTCACCATTACTCTGAACTGTTGATCCCAAGTACTTAAACTCATTCACCTTCTCCACCTCTACTCCCTGCATCCTCACCATTCCTCTGTCCTCCCTCTCATTCACACACATATATTCTGTCTTAGTCCTGCTGACCTTCATTCCTCTTCTCTCTAGAGCATATCTCCACCTCTCCAGGGTCTCCTCCACCTGTTCCTTACTCTCACTACAGATCACAATGTCATCTGCAAACATTATAGTCCACGGGGACTCCTGTCTGATCTCGTCTGTCAACCTGTCCATCACCATTGCAAATAAGCACCAAAATGAAACATTCACCCAAATGACCCCTTCAGTAAAATGTTGAGGTATGCATAAGCACCAAAATGAAACATTTGCCCAAGCGACCCCTTCAGTAAAATTCCTTTCACCTTTCCGTGCCAGCCACCAAGCCAGAAAATAAGTAAAAAAACCACAAACTGCGCTGATGAACTTGCAAAAACAAAAAAGGAAGGCAAAGTATCAGCTAAATCCACAGAGACGAACCACCACTTAGAAATATAAAATGATTGCAAGCTTTATTCCAAAGATAAAATGGTATTAAAAGGTTAGCACTTTCGTTTAAATAAATGTTAAACTTCTTCAGACATCATTTTTAAATTTTTCCCATTTTAAATACAAATCCTTATAGTGACATAATTTCCTCTCAATCAAGTAATATCTAATTTAAAGCAATATTCAGTTTAAACCAATGCTGCCCCATTCATGCATAGAAAGACCTTATTCAACTCTAGATTCATTGTAAATTATCTATATATTTCCTTTATAAACCACATTTATTTTATCTTACTTCTTTTTAATATATTAAGCTTCAGAATTGGAGTTATAGTGCTCCGTTCATTAATTCCTGGCCAGCTGTCTGCTTGTAACCTTACTTGCCATTCGAGCTCTCTCAGTTCTAATAGCAAGCCCCATGCTTTTTTGTCATCTATTACTACGCTGTCAATAATGGTGTAGATAAATTGGTGCCCCGGATGATCTTTTACATGCTTAGCTAAGGCATTAGATAAATTATTTTTTCTAATAGCATATTCGTGCTCATATACACATTGGGAGAATTTTCTCTCCGTTTTTTCTATATAAAAAGCTAAACATGATTTGCACTTACTTAAATATACTACTGCCTTAGATTCACAATTGTATTTTCCTTTTATCATATATTTTTTGTCTCTTATAGTAAATTCATAATTTATTTCTATTTTATGGCACCATTTACATGCACCACACCTTCTCATGCCGTGCAAAACGCTTTCACTATAATTCTCTTTATACTGAAGTAATTCTTTTAAGTTTTTCCCTCTCCTATTCACAATACATGGCTTTACCCCTAATATATTTCTAAGCTCTTCCTCTTCATTTAATATAACCCAGTTTTTTTCAAAAATCCATTTAAGTAGTCTGAAGTCATCACTGTATGTTATAATCAGTGCCTCTGAAAACTTGTGATTATTTCTTTCAACTACAGCCTGCATTCTGTATAAATCATGATTATCTGTTGTTGTTTCCTCTAGTTCATGTATACTCGTCTCACTTAAAATGTTTTCCCTATATAAAATAGGTTTAAAATGACCTCTGTCTCTTTTGATTCTAACTTCTATAATTTCATCAATGAATTCGCCAGGGTATGCCCTAACACAAAACATAGACCGTAAATTAATACATTCTTCAATGAAATCTTGTTCTTTTGTTATCATCCGGGCAGCTCTAACTACCTGCCCTTTTATCACAGATCTTTTTTGATGTGCTGGATGTGAACTGTTATAGTGCAGTAAGCTGTTCGAGTAAGTTTCCTTCCTATATATCTGAGCTATGTATCTTTCCTCTGTGTTATCTTTTATGAGTTTAATCCATAGAGACGAACCACCACTTAGAAATATAAAATGATCACAAGCTTTATTCCAAAGATAAAACTGTGTTAAAAGGTTAGCACTTTCATTTAAATAAATGTTAAACTTCTTCAGACATCATTTATAAATTTTTCCCATTTTAAATGCAAATCCTTATAGTGACATCATTTCCTCTCAATCAAGTAACATCAAATTTAAAGCAATATTCAGTTTAAAACAATGCTCAATGTTGCCCCATTCATGCATAGAAAGACCTTATTCAACTCTAGATTCATTATAAATTATCTATATATTTCCTGTATGAACCACATTTATTTTATCTAGGAAAAAAACGATGGTAGTCCACTTGCGACCGTAAACAAAACCATAAAACTTAAACAACAGCACAGGTTGGGGCTATGGCCTCAACCCCCAATGTGGAGGGCTGTATCCCCACATCCCCCATAACTAAATATACCAACTTTGATATCATACTAAAGTGGGGAAAAGGGCAAATTCCAGATTGTGGCCAAACATTGGTTTGCCCTAGGGAATATTTCACTGAAAAGTTTGTTTGTTGATTAGTGGCTTTGATAATTAGTTGTTAGTGGAGCCATTCTCTGAAGTGAGATTCGTCAATGTGATATTGACGTATATATTATATGGAGGTCCAAAGACAGCAGCATCAAAAAACACGAGTCTTCTTGCATGTCACATTCAAATGCTACAACAAATAACAATTTGAAGAACTTACGGAATATGTTGGCAAACCTCAGGCTTCATAGCCAGGCCACAGACAGTACGTATCCTTAGTATATTGAGCCAGTAATAATAATACCTTTGTTAAGAATCATCATTGAAAACATATCCGTAACAGCAACAGCACATTTTTTAACAGTTTTGTTAGGAGACATGAATTAAGAAGTATCAGTAATATCAGCATCACATTCTAGATGCTGACAGTGTCGGAATTTGCAGGTTTCCATAGTTATACCACATAGTGCAAAGAATTACCAGTACGAATTGTGGATGATCTGTAAATTAGCCTTCATATACTGTTAACATTTGCAATGGAAGTTTGTCTACACAGCTGCATATGAGACTGAAATAAACTATTTAGTAGAACATCTATATGCATAAAGTTCAAGACAACATCACTTCAGTAACTTATAACAACTTCTGTTAAAAATATAATTTTGAGTAAAATGAATTTAAACATGTACCTTTTGAAATGACTAACTTTAAGAAATGTACTAATCACCAAAACAGAAGTGCTACCAATTATCACAGAATCAAAGTGCACCTTGTGTACTTCCACCTTTAAGTACCATGTGATCCATACATAATTAATAAGGTACTTAAAAATTCATGCTTTTGGAATCTTATTTGTACACATCTGCGTAAATTGGCTTCATGCACCAAAACACCCAGGTGTACTGCATAAACATCCAATAGGGATTGATAAACGGTGCCATGTGTGGCACGTGCCTGTTATCTTCCAGTGATCTGCTAACATGACATCAGCGCCACTTTCAAATATTGATTTTAATACATTTACTGATAAGACCATTGCTAACTGCAAAATGAGTGGTACCGCAGTGAGCATTTCTCTGTGTTTATATTTTCCAGACTTCTTCAACTTGAAGATCATGATGGCTAGTTCAAGGAGGCTGAGACGTGTCCATGTGCCCAACTGGACAAATGAGGAGGCAACTCAGATGTTGACCATGTAACCCAGATTTGAGCAGAGGATGTGAGCCAGACCCAGGCAGTTCACCATGCTTGACGTGTGGAACCAGATCATGAGGGAGCGAGGATGGGGAGCTACTGCACTGGAGTGCAGGTTCGTCACAGCTATGATGACCTGCCTCAGAGGGATGGGGAGGAGCTTCAGAGTAGGGTTGTCAAGGTGCAAAGGCAGCCCATAGATCCCTATAGTAAGTATCAGTATTCTGCGCTTACCTGAGCATTGCTATGGATTTTACAAATATTTCTCTGTCCCATACATATCAGATAGATGGTCCTATATCCATGTATTAGCTGCTGTGACAATTAGCTAATATTGATAATTAAGTGGACTTGGTAAATACTGTCCTATTAACTATGGGTTTGATTCCCATGTTCTTAATTTATTTAATAATGTGTATAATATCCATAATTATGTTCTTTGTAGATGTACATATGTTTTACAACATCTAACTACATAATTTCACATAGCCACTGTCCTCGTGCATCACAGACGCCTATAGCTCCTAGGCTGTGGATGACTGCACACTTCATAGTTTTTAATTATAGTCCCACGGTATCACCTACTGCACTATTATTTGTTGAAATAAAAACACATGTATAACTTCATAACATAATTTCTCCTAAAAAAAAATTACACAGACATTTTTTATTTAATTTAAAAAGTGTTGCCTGTCTGACTGCTCACGCATATGTTTTTAGTTATGTGTTGATAGTTGTTATTTCTTTGCAGTAAAAGGTCCAATAATCATTTGCATTTTCTGTATTCATCTATTCTTCACAGGACTTCTAATAAACATCTGCAGTTCCTGTTTTCTAAATTGAAACCCTTGCTGAAAGTTAGCTTGGTCTGTAAAGCAACCAGCCAGCATTTCTAAATTTTTGCGTGCTGTGGGTTCCAATCCAAATAGGGGAAATGTATATTTGTACCTTTTAATTTGGTTAAATTCACCCATAGCATTTTTGAAGAACCATATTACAGTGCTTTATATTAATGTTTGTGTTGTGCATGGTAACAGCTCACAGACTTAGTCTTCAAATTTCTACAAATATGGCCATAATCCATAACGCTCTGATAACATCAGATTTTTAATAACAGGGTTTGTAGAGCAGTAACTATTTGTTTAAGAATAACTTGTGCTGACTGTTAGCTTGGCCTGTAAAGCAATCAGCCAGCTTGTCTAAATTTTGTCATGCTGTGGGTTCCAACCAAATAGAGGAGGCAAATATCTGTACCTGTTACCTTGGTTAAATTGACCATTAGCATGTTTTTGAAGAACTTTATTCCAATACCTCATATTAATGTTTATGTTGTGAGTGCTAATGACTCACTGAGTTAGTCTTTGAATTTTTAAAAATATGGCTATAATCCATAACGCTGATAACATCAGCTTTCTAATAATAGGGTTTGTAGAACAGTATCTTTTTGTTTAAGAATAGTATGTGCTAGCTGGTAGCTCAGATTGTAAGGAAGTAGGCCACCATGTTTACATTTTGGCATGCTGTGTGTTCATATCCAGAGAGGGGAGACAAAATGGAAAACTGTTATCCTGCTTTAAAATACCTGTAGTATTTATTTATAGAAAATACCCGTAGCATTTATTTATAGAAACATATTAAACTTACTGATATTAATGTATATTTTGAGTATAGTTGCGAATAACCTGGTTATTCATAAAATTCCTACTAACATATCCATAATCCCATATGTGCCATTTACATCAGGTTTAACCGTGGGGGTCAGTAACTCTTGCTAAATCTTGTTATATGTTTGTGCAATTCTTTGGTTAATATTGTATACTTTGTAAAAGTGCTATGAAGGTCTGTTTTCTCATGAAATATTAAAGTCAATTGTAGAACGTCATCATCCTGAAATTATGAAGGAGTGGGATGGGCAGACTAACAGTTGAAATGCAGAGGAGGGAAGCTGTATTTATTTTTCTAGTGATGTGCAATTTTGCAAGTCCTCACACATACCTTACTGTGTCCGTTATGTACAGCAACATGTATGGTCCTGTTCACATGAAGCTGTATGCTGCATGACACTATCACACTACCTGAGGAGTGTATGCTGTCCATTACTGTTAATGTTTCTGAACACAGTGATAACATGTATGTAATTTTACAGCTGTTTAGCTGCATGTTCATACTTTGCAGTCCTAAACCAAAATCCTTATTAGTAGACCATCACTCATACAGATGCTGTCTAACATTAAGTCTTTTCACTGCATGCAAAACATGCTTTTTAAGTTAAGGTGTGTTAGGTAGGCATGTAAAACTGATAAAGCAGACCCCTAGTCACCACCTATTTCAGGGCTTCAAAGTTCGCTGGGCACCTGAGCACCCAGCAGCCTTACCCCTCTTCTGTATCTACCTATCAAGCTATTTACCTCTAGCATTCTATTCTGTATCTACTTATCAACCTATACACCTCTAACACTTACCTTCACCCCCTCTCACTTTAGGTTTCTTCCCTATACTCTCCTACACTACTCTGCTCCCTTACTAACTCACCTTCATTTCCTGAACTGCCCACTAGGGGGTGCCTTTCTCCCATCCAACACTCCCCCTCCCCTTGTGCTACCATTGCAAACTTTAACCATCTATGAAGCTTCTTGTTGTGTTCCTACTCATACCTACTTCTGCCTTTCAGTTTGTACTCCACTTGAAGTCTTTCCCTAGACACCACCTTTATTCTCTAACCTTCTCCACTTCTATCATGCCTTTCTAACCTACAGCTACCTGCATAGCTGATTGTTTTTCCTCGCTAACTTCTCCTCCTTTGTCTCTACCCGCTCCGTTCGCCCTACGGGCTCACTCCGCTCCCCTACCCTACCCCCAATTCCCACACACCCCCACTGCATCCACATTTCTACCTACCTAACCACACCCCCTCCCCTTTTCCTCCAGTTACAACCTATCCACAATTAACCAATCATCTTTATTCCCACCTTATTTTTTCTTTTAACCACACCCTTTAACATACACTATTGAACTTTGCCTTACAATAACTCAACCACTACACCTGTACTATTTACTACAACTTATTAACCACCTTTAATATGTATAAACTCCCCACCCTAGTCCTCAAACATACTATAGTTTTGCTCACACTTATTCCCCCTTTAATATTAGCACAACTTACAACCTCCTATGAACACCCACTACTATCACACCTTAGCAACCCAACTAAACTAACTTCCTCTTCAATTCCTACCTACCACAACCATCATAGTAACATAACTTCCACACCTAGCTATCTTTCACCCAGATATCATAGGATAACTCACATGAAACATGTACATCTAAATCCTAGAAGGGTAACCCTCCCACAAAGTAAATATGCAAACACTGCATACCTAACCCTACTTCTCTCACTTAGAAATGGAGATATTCACCCAAACCCAGGTCCAACAAACTCCTCCTTAAATCAATCCATTTACCAAAACCCCACAGTGCACCCACTATTTAAAAAAACCCAAAACTCTCTCTCAATAGCTAACCTCAACATACGTAGTATTAATAATAAAACAACTCAACTGCCCCCTTAGAACTCTACTCCTTTGATATTATTTGTCTAACAGAAACCTGGTTAAAACCTTCAACAAGAGACACTGAAGTCATTCCTCCTGGCTATAATATATTGCGTCTCGACAGGGGAATCTAAAAAAGGTGGTGGTGTAGCTATCTTATTTAAGTCTAGCCTTCAAATAACCACTTTCAACCAAATTCCTCCCCAGGACTCTAATGCTGAAATTCTTATTACAAAACTTGAACTAAACACAGCCAAATCCATCTTTATTATTTGCATTTATATTCCCCCAGGAAATAATATTACTACCATAGAAAAGATCCTATGTTGGCTATCTTTAAACTTACCCCAAGAAACAATCATCCTAGGTGAAGTAAACATTGATTGGGAATCTTGCAACAACAAACATCCTACAGACCATATTAACCTTTACGGGTTCTCACAAACTATCACCTCCCCCACTAGAATAAATAAAACTAACAAAAAAGAAAGTACCTTAGATTGGATTCTCACCAATAATCAACCCCATACTTTTGTAACTGGAACCCTCCCTGATGATATAAGTGATCACTTATTAACCTACATCATCAGACTTAAAACCAACCCTCCTACCCATAACATTACAAGTACAATCAGATCTAAAAAAAAATTCAACTTGGAACTATTTCAAAGTGAACTGAATGCATGTAATTGGACACCCTTAAAACACCTTTCTCTTGGGAGCTTTTCTCCCCAGGACTCCATTGAAAACGGGTTCTTTATGGCCCAATGGACTATCCTGGTAAACCAACTGCAATAAATAAATAAATAAATAAATTGATGATGCTGTAGATTTCTTTAATACTAAGTTTCTGGCCATACTCAACTACCATGCCCCCACTCGCTCTATTAGAATTAGAACTAAATCAGCCCCCTGGCTCTCAATAGAAACCAAGCAAAAAATCAATCTCAGAAATAAAATCTGGAAGAAATCTCGCTTAACTAAAAACACAGCTGACTACCAAAACTTCAAACAACTCAGGAATGAGACCAAAAAAGCTATAATGAACGATAAAAAAACCTTTTACCTGAAACCTCAGCATACTTACCAAAATAACCCACAAAAGTTCTGGGCAAACATAAGACAATTACTACAGCCTAGTAAACCTGCCACACCCAACCCATAAGGCTCTGACATAAGGAACCCCAACCAAATTGCAAATGACTTTAATTCCTTTTTTACCGAAACAATTCAAACCCTAGCCAGTCAACTCCCCAACAAAAACACAAACATATCTAACCATAACTTAAACCCACCTCCCCCATTTCACTTCCAACCTGTCCCAACATTTTACATTCTCTCCCTTATCAAAAAACTCAAACGATGTACTCCCTCTGCAGACCTAATACCCGCAGAATACTTGCATTTAGCAGACAAATCAATAGCCTACCCAATTTCTATACTTATCAACAGAACCATCACTGAAGGATATGTCCCTAAACTTTGGAAAATCTCCCATATTATCCCACTTCATAAGGGTGGTAATTCTACTGAAATCTCTAACTACCACCCTATAGCACTACTCTCTCCCTTATCTAAGATAATGGAAAGGTGTATCCACAAGCAACTGCTTGACCACCTTCTCCTAAATAACTTACTCTCTAATGCCCAACACGGTTTCAGACCATCCCACAGTACCACCACTGCCCTACTCTCCTTTACAGACACAATCAACAAAAATTGTAACCACAACTACCTTTCCTCTGCACTTTTTTAGACCTATCCAAAGCTTTTGACATGGTCAACCACCACATACTCATACACATTCTTCAATCTTTGTCACTTGAAACCAAACCTATAAACTGGTTTAAGTCCTGCTTAAATAACAGACAACAAGCAGTACTCTGGAACTCCACTCTATCCTCCCAACTACCTGTCAACAATGGCGTTCCCCAAGGGTCCATACTGGGTCCCATCCTGTTTTCTTTATTTATCAATGACCTTCACCAAGTAGTTCTCCAAGCCACATGCATACAATACGCAGACGATTCTACACTAATTTGCTCAGCCACATCTGTATCTGATCCACTCCCTCACACAACACATCTTTAATTCTGTAGAAAACTAGTTTTCCCAACGCTGTCTACTACTTAACACAAAAAAAAACTAAACTCCTCCTCTTCACACCTTCCAGCAAATCTCCCCATTTAGACTTTACTATAACATCTAAAAATGGCACACCAATAGCACAAGATCCTACTACCAAACTACTAGGCATTACAGTTGACAACAACCTTAACTTCGATACCCATATAAGTATCACATTGAAAACTATTAACAAAAAAAATAGGCTCTCTT
Source organism: Protopterus annectens (assembly GCF_019279795.1). Classification (NCBI taxonomy): domain Eukaryota; kingdom Metazoa; phylum Chordata; order Ceratodontiformes; family Protopteridae; genus Protopterus; species Protopterus annectens. The sequence continues at coordinate 407,123,658 of NC_056745.1, forward strand.
TACAGAATCAAACCTTTCCTCACTCCAGAATCTAGAACAACTATAGCCCACTCCCACCTTATCTCACCCCTTCTCTATGCCTCTCCCATATTTACTAACTTATCAAAAAAGAATATCTTGAAATTAGAAAACTCCTACCACAACATAGCCAGATTTGCCACAGGCAACCCTTACAGAACCCGCCACTGTACTAATCTAAAACAACTAGGCTGGCTTGAATTTCAACAGCAACTAAAACTTAATCAACTAGGCATAGCCCATCAAATTCTTTATCAACCTAACAAAACACCTATACTATCTACTCTTATTCACCCCTACCATAACCTAAAGTCCCTAAGATCTGAACACAAACTTCTTGTAAATATTGACAAAGCAAACAACAGAGCCGGAGATTCCCTTTTCTCTAACACTGTTGGTAAAGATTGGAACTTGCTTCCCTCTGAACTTTCTACTTTTCCTTCAAAACCTCTCTTCAAAAACAAACTCAGGCTCTACCTTAAAACACAATGGCTCTGCCCCTGTACAAATCCTGACTAACTTTATTTTCTTGACCCCTGACTAAATCCCTCATCTTTAGAACCCAAAATCTATTCATTTTTTGCATTCACAGATTTTACATCTCCTTCTAATTATCTATAAAAAAAAATTATTATTTATTTTTGTTTGTTGTTTTCTCTAACTACTGTATGTTTATATGTTACTACTATGCCACAATTTATAATGTTTGAATCTATCTTGTTACTTTATGTATTTAGCAAGATTTTCTATTATTTTTCTATTATTTTTCACTTTAATTTTCAAGTTTGGAGCTTATCTCCCCGGGCCTCCACTGAAAATGGACATATAGCGAGCTGGACTAGCCCGGTCAACAAATGTAAAATAAATAAATAAATGTATCTTTCAAGGTTAGAGTTTGGATGTGGATTGTGGTTGCGAGTTTAAATCTCATGTCCTCCATTTTGTTTTCAAAGATGTTAACACCTGAATGTAAAAATGTCAACTGTGTGATGTTCTTAAAAAAGAAATGTGTATAAACTGTCCTGAGAAGTGTATATCAGTGTTATTTGAGGAATACATCATTCATATATTCGCTTTTTTTATTTCAGGTAAGGAGGATTGTAGCTGGAACAGAGCCGTGTGCATCGAACAGATGCTCAGGCTGGAGGATCAGCAGAGGAAGAGAGGTATGCTGATTATTTTGCTTATTTTATGAACTGAAATACATCTACCCCTGTTTACAGGCCTGTATTTTTCACAATAACATGTATATTGATTAGAATACAGAAATGTCCATCATGCAACAGTAAGACAAGTGAAATCATCACATGTGATTAAAATTTAACAATGTTGATATTTTATGCATCATTGAGCCATTGATTAAGCGCACATTTTTTTTTGAAATGCACTCCACATCCTAAATAACAGTTGTATTTGTGTATCTGTTGCACATATGATTAGGTGAGTGCTTTGCTTATCAGTCTAAGTGCTTTAGCTGATACTTATGCTGCATGGTTTTGGAGCACTTGTATGTCTGCCTGTATGTTTTGTTGGTTTATCTGTTGTGTATAGTACCAATTCGCAAATTGAATAGGTGCCTGTTGTATGTGTTTGTACTATGGTGTCTGTTGCATGTGTTTGTACTACTGTTTCCATACTGTGTGGCATACCCTTTAGTTCAGTGTTCAAACTAAAGAGTAAAAAGGTCACACAGATGAACCAGTTACTAAAAAACTACACAAAAAAAAACTAGCCAAGTTACAGTTTTTCACTGTGTGATACCTTAAATCTCTTGTGATAGAGGCCCATGACATATATGCAAATCATACCTTAAGGACATCAAGTTTTTCAGCTATATGGCTTCTGAATGTTGTGACTTTTTATTTTTTTCTTTCTAAGTCTTTCTGGATACATTTAGGCTAATAAAGCCTTATCCACAAAGACTTAAAAGGTATGTGCAACATACAGACATGTCAATCCACATCTTTTTTTTGGATGACAGTTGTCATGATGTGGTGTTGTGCGTTATGGGTTAGCAATACTGATGCCATGTGGGATCATATGCAGGTATTTCTTGTCTATGTGCAGTCCTTTTCTGACTGCATCAAACAGCAGTGCAACATTAATTTGTATACAATATTACAGATAACACACTCTTTCACAGTACATTACGCTGTGTTTTTATATGTGGCATTTCCACATCCATTACATAGTGACATCGGTGTATACCTTCCTTAAATAGTTATACACATTAAATGACTGTATGTGTGTATGTGCACATAGCTGGATAGATATTGACACACAAATGTACCTTTGACATAAGCATTCATTGAGTTACTGTTGATGTGCTTTAATGATGCTCACAGGAGTGCTCTGTGCTTCATAAGGAGCAGGGTGATTTACATACACCTGTGTTTCTTTATTTGACATTTACATGATAGTATATGTGTATGTGCTTGTAATTTTTAGTTTGCTTACCTATGCACGTTGATGATTGCGCATTACTGTATATGTGTGTTTTATGCATGTTTAGTTCTGTGGACTTCAGCAATCCATCTGGCCATTTCACATATATGTATTTCTTTGTGGCTTCTACAGCACCCTGTGCAAAGCACACATGCATTTGCATTGTGTCAACTTACCTTGCCCTGTTTTACCCTGTTATGAGCCCAGATTGTCCACCACTCTCCCACTTTTGTATTTCAGTGTTATTTTTGCAGATATGTTTGACTTTGTTAACACTACTGACCATTGGCATGTATTAATTTAACAGAGTGAAAATGTGCTACATGTATGCCCATTGTAAAATGCAGGGCATGTGCAAACAAGTTGATGGCTAATGCGTGAAATGCATCCTTGTTCTGATTATACTTGTGTGTTACCCACTGTAGTTCTTTTTACATCCATGTGTACAACCTGCTATATTTATTATGCTGTCCTATTACATGTTTGAACATATTATTACATGCCATTGGTGTATGTATGTGTAATGATCTTGATTTTATGTACATTACATTTATGCCACTGACAGACATATGTACACATCTACACCTGTATGTTGCCTTTGACATGGCATATGTGTGTAACATATACATATTACATTACATGTTTGGGTTGTGTATGCTTACTTGTGTATGTAGCAGTATATGTTGCTCTTCTGCAGTACTTCTGTTTGACACTGTGCTTGGTTGTTTGCCATTCACATGCATGGTTATAGTTTTGCTTATGTCCTCTGGTGGAGTTATCTACCATTGTTAGACCTGCATTTGCTCATCTGTGATGTTGCTTGGCTTACACTTGCACTGCTGACAGACTAATTGGATATTTATATATCTATCTATCCAATGTGTGCCATGATCCTACTTTATTACCCTGGAATACGCATCTACCATTGGTCATACACATCCAGGTATGACTGTCACACAGTTTATGACATGTTGTAATGTGATAGTGCATATGTAGATAGGTCTTTCTGCATTTCACCATGGTTGGTATGCATCACGATCCTGTTTGACAACTTTCCATTGCCCATGTTGTACAGTGTGCTGTCTGTGTAACTTACCTGTCCTTGCTGGTTTTTCCAACCTTTGTCTGTCTTGTGTTCTATTTATTCTATGGGTTTACCTGCTGTGATTACCGTCTCCTCTTCTTTCCCTATGTTTACCTTCCCTTCTGTTCTTAAAAAAAAAAAAAAAAACTGGGGCCTATTCCCACCACAAGAAATTGCACATGCCCCTCTGACATTCCCTCACATTTTTTTATTCCAACATCTCTCTTGTGTGTCCCTCTTCTTCACCCATACCCCATATCTTCTTTTCTATCTCCCATTTTCCTGGGTGTCTGCTCCCTTTGCTTTAACCTAGCTTCAGTACTGTATCAGTGGATGATGTATTAGGCTGTCCAGGTTAAGGACAGTTTATTTTGTTTTTAATGTACTATCTTAATATACTGTTATACACCTGCTAATTTGTTGTGTTTTTGTTTACTTATTAATATTAATTAATTTAATTTTGTTTTGTCTCTCTATGGGTTTATCTAGGGTGTAGGCTAAGTGAAGTGGTGTCCACCATTCTTTGCACCAACCACCATGCCAGTGACTGGATTCACAGGAGTCTCCAGTTCTGCTTCTCTGCAGGGTTACTCAAAGGGTGTACTGGTTGTCTCTAAGGCCATCTCTCAGGGAAGAGATGAAGGCTCCTCCTGAGAGTAGTCCAGCAGGGTCCTTCTGGGTCACCTGGTGAAGACCAAGGTGGAGCATCTTCTGTATGCATCTTCTTGTGTGTCTGGATGAGTCACACAGTTGGCTGGCCCCATCCTTCAGGCCACCAGAGATAGAGCCTTCTCATGATGTAGGCCATGAAGGTTACTGACATCTGGGGGACTCCCCACTAGGCACTCATACCCCTTTGCTCTCTCCCATTATGGTGTGTCCCTTCCTTATGTGTCTCTGTCCATCTCTTGTTTGTAGTTCAGTCTTTATAATTTCTATTTGTCCACCCTGTTTTGGTCTGCATCTCTCCACTGTCACCCCATCTTGTGTCAGTATCTCCCTGTCAGTCTTTGTCTGTGCTGTATGGCTGTTTTGTGTGCTCCTCCTTTTTTCCCTATAACCCCCTTTCTCCCTGCACATGCTCCTTATTACACCCCCACTCTGTCCTTTTTAAGAAAAAAGGCTCACGCCCCCCCCCAAAAAACAAGATACCCTTGTTCCTTTTCCACCTATTTATCCTTCCTGTTGTCCTTCTTTGTGTTCTTGTACTTCCTCTACCCCATCTGTGCCTTTAATGTATCCCACTATCCTCCCCATTTTTATGATGCAGTGCCTTTGTCCTGCATTGTGGTGCCATTGTATGGACTATTCATTGCACATATGAACATGCATAGCATCAGGCACACAACCTTTCTGCCACTTTCCTTTTATGTCATGAGACTGCTGATACTATGGCCTGTCCAGCAGCATACCCATGCCATCACGGCATCATGCCAGCAGATATGCATCTCTAATCTGCATAGAACCATGCTGTGCTACATAATCTGTGATGTATTCTGCTGTGGGATCATATTATGATTCTTTCTGAATACCAACTAACCAAACAGACTAGTTACAGCACAATGGCAGCCTAGTAATTATTAATCGGGAGCACATTTAAATGGCTCTACTGGAGGAGTCTAAAAAAATTGCCAGAACTTGAGGTAGTCCTACAACTTGAACATGTTCATATATGTGTAGTTGCAAAACCATTCTTTCAGAACATTGAGGGTACTCCCTCTTTTCCAGGCTTTAGTGCCTATCCTGTCTTCAGACATACTAACAATTGTGAGGAAATATCAGTATTTGTTACAGATGTCATTACTTCACTACAGATTCTATGAGACACCAATGTTATACTCCTAGATGTCCAAATCACCTTAAACAAGATTAATTATCACTTCATAGCTAGCTGTTGAAAACTTTATATTACTCCTTCTGAACATGATTGCTATCTTAACACCTTAGCTGAAATCCCCACTAAACCCAAGTGCTTTCTACTGGGGGATTGCATCTGTCCATTAATAGACTGGCTGAACTACACTTCCAGTGGTTGGCATGCCCAGTGCTTCCTTGACATTATAAATGTTAATTCACTCATGCAATTAGTTGATCATCCTAACAAGGGCCTCAGTATCCTCACAAATATGGCAACTTCATGTACACCTCCATATACATTTTCTTACCTTGTTAAATAAGACCATAAATCAGTGATCTTTTCCTTTGAAAGTAGTGGTTCTGTCTCTTCAATTACCTCTGTATTGTGGGACTCCTCAAAACAACCCCTCTTCATTTACTTGGTAATCTAAATAAATTCCACTATAATCCTGCTCTGATGGAATCCATTGCTAAAGGTGCTGCATGCCTTTGACTTCTACACCTCCTTTAGCATTGTATTGATTAGGCAGTCCCTATCCACAACAAATGTGATGAGATTTAGTTTTGTGAAAGGAAGGTCTTGCCTCTTTAACCCCTTAATTTAGTCACCAAAACAGTGGACAGTGGTTACACTGTACATGCAGCATACCTGGGCCCAGCCAAGGTCTTTGATGCTATTCCCGTGCAGGCATTAGTGACAAACTTGAAAATCTGAAGATAAATCCTTATAGTGTATGTTAGGTAGGTAACTGGTTGTCTGACAAAATCCATGTAGTTAGAGTCACAGGTGCCACTTTTGAAATAAAAAAGTTACAAGTGGTTTACAAAAAAAGCACAAACTTTCAAATATGAGTCAAAAAAATTAAAATTCTATACAACAGTATGAGAGAAGAACATATTATCTTCCAACTCTATCCAATATCTTCCCTTCCTTGTCTGCAGGGGAAGGACTAGAGAATGCCAAAAGCCTGCTCCCAGCTGGCAAAGATGTGGATATGCCTGCAGGGTCTGCCCTGACGTAGGAAAACAAATCATTGTTAGTTTGAGAAACTTTGTAAAGCCTGTTTTTTTTTGGGGGGGGGGGGGGCTGAAGGTTGAGAATTGGGGTTGTTACAGGCAGCATTAGAAACATCCTGCAAGGCTGGTGATAATGGAGGAATTGGGTAGAATGAGACATACCTAAGGAAGGAACAACTGAGATCATGATTTTATTTGGTGAAATCAGTGGATGATATAACTGTTAGACCCAGTACTATATTAGCTACATTGCTGTTTAATGCAAAGAAGTGTACCATGTATGAATACAAACTGTTTCAAAATTGTACAGCGGTACCTGAGGTGGTTTATCAAAACTTATGATATGACTTTTTGGAAAGATACAGTTGGTTAAAAAAGTTAAAAATGAAGCTTTGCCCTGAATTCCCTTATGGGAATATTGCCGCTTAAACCCCATTAATTATTAAATGTACTTTGAGATTATTTCAGTCTTTGACCTAATTTGTACACTTAGGAAAAGTATAAAACTCAGTTAACCAAACAGATTTTTGACCTGGTGTATTAAACATCTATATGTCTTGGTCTTCTTGTAATCCTACCTAAAAAGAAAATAGTTCATGAAATTTTCCTAATGTTGGCAGTGGAAAAGAAATTATTTGTATGGATTTTGGAGGAGCTCCTTCTTGGAATGTGGTTAAGCAGATAATGTAGGACACTTATTTATATGATTCTTTTTTTGAATTAAAATAAATTTGTATTTATTTATTTATTTACTGGCATTTGATTACTGGGAAAGTCTGACTGGTTAGGAGCCCATTTTCAGTGGAGGTTCGGGGAGAAAAACTCCAAAGTATTACGAAACATTTTAAGAGAAATAATTTTACAGTTTTTAAAAATGATCAAAAACAACTACAGTTTAAATATTTATAACAAATTAGACAATTTGAAAACGTTGGTTAAGAATACATACAAGTTACACGACAATGATTTAATAGTTAGAGAAATTTTAGCCAGTTTATAGAGAAATTAAAGGTAAGTTAGTATAATATAAACAGGAATTGCAATATAAAGTGAGAGAAAAAAACAGGGTTGTATTATATTTTGTGAGAAAGCCAAGGGAAATTGATAGAAGTAAGGAAGTGAGCAAAGGAGGGATAGAAAGGTGATGCAGGGTATGAATAGGTATTTTTTTTTCATATTTAGGGATATAATTATCCTGGTGTTGAGCAAGAACAGGGGCAGTTTTTGAGTAAGAAGTCTTTCAGAATTATTTTAAAGGATGGGAGGGAGGGTATTGACTTGATGGATAGAGATAAGGAGCTCCAGGCCTTAGCAGCATGGTATGAGTACAGACAATGCCCAACAGATTTGATAGGTTTGTGGACATACTGGAGTTTTTGGTCATTGGATTGTAATGACAAACTGGTAATATAGTTGTGTAGAATGTTATTTAGTGCTGGACAAGCAGATGGATTCTAGATAATTTCATAGGTGGTAAGAAGTTGTGTATATGTTGGTTGATGGGGTAGTTCTAACCAATTTAGGCTTTTTAATGCTATACAATATTGGGCTCTGAAAGGAGTATTTGCTGCAAAGTTAGCAACTTTGTTATAGCATTGTTCAAATTTTGATTTTTGTGATGCCTGAAGGTTAGTAAGGATGGGAACTCCATAATGAATTGAGGGGAGGAGATAAGTAGTGGCAGGTGTAGCTTTAGTTGTGTCAGTGAGAAAGGTTTTGGCTCTGTAACAGAATCCGTAATTTTTGATGAGTTTTTCTTTTGCAACTTTTGTATATGCCAGTCAAATTTAAAATTATCATCCACTATCATCCCTAATTATTTGCTATGAGAAGTGACTTCAGTGGTTGTATTATCAAGAGAGAGAGAACTGTACATCCATATGTATGTGTGCCTTTCAGAAGCTTTCCATTGGCTGGCTCATGTGTATAAATACTGAACACTTGCAACCCTGACTGCCATTTTGTAGTAAGCTGTTGAGGTGTAAGCATGCGTGTCTGTGTAGTCTGTCTGTTGATCAGTTTGTTTATATTTTGTACTGCTGCTATCCATCCTGATGTGTTTCTATGTAATAAAGCATATAAATGAACTACCGCGCCTATTTGTCTTGACTTATAACTAAGAACGAGTGACATGGTGTCCGAATGGGATCCATATTCAAGACCAAGGTGCCCTCAGTTAATGTTGGAGGATTATAGTGGAATGGATCATCCCTACTGCACGTGCAACTCGTAAAACAGGTTAGAACAAATTTCAGGTACTAAAACTTGCTTAAATGATTTCTTACTCAAAGAATATAAAGCAAAGCACTCAGAAAGCTCAAAACGAATTTCAAGTTAGACTAAATGTCCTTACGTGTGACATATTGATAAAAAATATTCAAAATAGTTACGGAAATGTTTGAAATAATGTCCGGCTCGCATAAAATGTATAAAATAAGGAAAACAACCACATTTTTTTCACTATGTGCTACTTTTTCACATTAATTAAAGCTATTCGAGATATCCAAAGTATACAGAGTGTTTGCAAGTTTGTGCAGTATTGCAGTGCAATTAATTCACAAAATACAGACATTTCAAAGCATATTTCGAAGAATGTTTTGTGCATTTGAATGTTATTACATGTATCTGGTGTGTGTATGTTCATACATAATTACAAGGGCTATAGTTGCAGTGTGTTTAAGTGTACTTTGTTGGTATGGATGAAGGTTTTTGAAAATCTGGTCCACTTGTGTTTGATAATAATATTGCAGGGAATTGGAGAGTGTTTAAGCAAGAGTGCGATATTTTCATACAAGCTACATTTTCTGATAAAGGTGCACTTACAAAGGCATTTATTCTGCTTAATATAGCTAGTTCAGAAGCCATAGAAAGCATTCATTTGTGTATGCACCTGCCGTATTTGCAGGAGAGGGGAAACCGTCATATAATGGGACCGGCTGAATCAAATGAAGACCCTGAGTACTTAAAATGTAAATTTAGAGAAATGTGTAACCCCCAGACAAATATGAGAATAGAAAGATACTTATTTTACACAAGGGATCAAAAGCCTGGTGAAACTTTTGCAGCATATATAAAACTGACTTGAGAAACAAGGCTAAAATGTGCAGATTTGGTGATTTAAGGTATGAGTTGATAAAAGACAGACTTGTGTGTGGTATTAAAGATGATGCTGTGAGAAAGATTTTGCTTCATGATAGTGATTTAACTTTGAATAAAACCACTGAGATTTGTCAGATATATGAGCTCACAGAAAAGCACACAGATATGCTTACAAACGAGAAATGCCTGCTTCCAATATCTTCTAGTGCTATAGTTGATAGTATGCAACACATGGTTAAAAGAAACAGGTTCAAGCACATGGCAGCAACTGTGAACCCTGTGACACTCCCTGGTAATCCTGTAGCTTTCTAGCAAATTCCGGAGCATGCACAGTCTCAGTGAAGCACAAGTGTGTGTCTGCAAACTCAACACATGTACTCTCACCTAGCCTCATAGTCAACTGTCGTAATTGTGGTGGAAGTCATGTGTCTAAAAGAGAAATGCACTTAGCTTTTGGTCAACAATGCCACAGATGTAAAAAGTGGAATCATTTCGAAAAATTTTGTAAATCAAAAGAGGCTCATTCTGTTATTAAAAGAGAACATTTAAAGAGACAAGTTGATCAGTTTAGAAAGCTGTGATCCTACTCTTTATGTTGGTGGTGTGTCTGTACTTAATGAAATAGTCAATGCAGTAGATTTATGGGCAAAGAATGAAGTATTTTGTACTGTTTGGATAAATGGAAGACCCATGGAGCTCAAAGTTGGCACAGGTTCAAAGTGCAGTGTTATGTCAGCAGAAACATTTGCTCGAGTATGTGTTGGTGAGAAGCTTGATTTGGCAAAGTGTGCAAAGCTTGTTGCTTGTGGTGGTGAAGAAATTCAGACTGAAGGCTCAGTAGCGCTTTCATGTTACTCTGCTGGGAACAGCTATGACTTGCAATTTTATGTAGTCAAAAGGCACGTACAGTCATTATTAGGCCTCAAAGACAGTTTGAAAATGGGACTGCTTTCATTTAACAAGGAAGTCCACCATGAAAGCTTAAAAGACCACTATTCTAATTTTGCTTAGTCTGTTTTCTCTACCTATGCTGATCTTTTTGAAGACAAACTAGGCAAACTCCCAGTTGTGTACTCCATGAAGTTAGACCCAGATGTCAGTCCAGTTGTCAGACCAGCCCGAAAAGTTCCAGTAGCTTTGCAGAAGAGGGTCAAAGCTGAGCAAGATAAAATGTTGCAGCAAGGTGTGATTTGTGCAGTTGATGAACCTACTGAATTGGTATCTTCCATGGTGGTAGCTCATAAGAAAAGCTCAGTTGATATAAGAATATCTATTGATCCAAGAGATTTGAACAAAGTACTGAAAAAACCTCATCATCCAATGCATACAGATGAAGAAGTCACTGTTCTTATGCCAAATGCCACTGTTTTTTCTGTTTTGGATGTAAAGAGTTAATTTTGGCAAATTTTGCTTGACCGAAAATCTTCCTCGCTAACCACTTTCAGTACTCCTTTTGGCATGTACAGGTTTTTGAGAATGCCATTTGGGATAATATTCTGCCAGTGAAGTCTTTCAGTGTGCAATGGAGAAAATGTTTCTTGTTATCCCTGTGCTATTATAGCAGATGATATTCTAGTAGGAGGCAGTGGTGAAGCCAAACATGACAGAAACCTCTGGAAAGAGCACATGAAGTGAATCTTAAGCTGAATCCTCAGAAGTGCAAATTCAGGCTACGAGAAGTTACTTATGTTGGTCACTTGTTTACCAGTTCAGGCTTATGACCAGATCCTGCCAAGCAAACAGCAATTCTCATGATGCCTGCTGCAGACAATGCCTGAACCCTACAATGTTTTCTTGGCATGGTCAACTATCTAGGCAAGTTCATTACAGGTTTAAGCCACCTTTCAGCAACATTATGAGAGCTGACATGCAAAAATGTAATTTGGTCATGGTCAGAACATCACCAAAGAGTATTTGATGTCCTGAAACAGAGAATTGCTAACCCACCAACTCTCAGCTACTGTGATGTTCAGAAACCAGTTACTCTTTCTTGTCATACTTTGAAATTTCATCTTGGTGCAGTCATTCTTCAGGAGGGTAGACAAGTAGCCTGTGCATCTAGAACTGTAACCCAAACTTAAATGCAGTATGCTTAGATAGAGAAATAACTCATGGCAATTGTGTTTGCATGTTCGAAGTTCCATGATCATATTTATGGTAGACCTTTCCAGATTGAAACTGATCACCAACCTCTAGCCACCATTTTGAGAAAGCCTATGCCTACAGCTCCTGCCAAATTACAACGAATGATGTTGAAATTGCAAAAGTATAAATTAAATCTGGTCAACATGAAAGGCAAACTTCTTTATCTTGCTGATACATTATCCAGATCACTCAGAAATATCACTGAACAGCATGAAAATGAGAAACTTGATTTTGAAGCCAAGAAAGTGAGACATTTTTCTTCCACACATCTTGATGAGCTTGAAAGTCAAACTGCCACAGATCCAATTCTTCAGAAGCTCAACCACTTTATCAGTCGAGGATGTCTATCAAATCAGTTTTGCTTACTAGTTGATCTGAAACCTTATTTTCCTTACAGAGATGAGATTTTGTTTGACAATGGTGTCATCATGAAAGGTCCAAAGGTAATTGTTCCAAAATTCGTGCAACAAGAGTATATTACTATTTTGCATCGTGGCCACCCAGGAGCATATTCTACCAAAAGAAGGGCGAGAGGATTAGTATTTTGGCCTTCTATGTCAAGGGACATTGAGAGAGTACTTTCATCTTGTTCTGTATGTAAAAGTACTAAGCCACATCAACAGAAAGAACCTCTTCAGCCAAACCAGATTCCTGAACTACCTGGGTTGACAGTAGCTACAGCATTCCTCTCAGCCGTACCAAATTCCTCTGTATTTCCAGGTTTTGAGGGCAAAATAGTGGGGTAACACAAATTCCCGAGTGGCTACTTTAAGCTTTAAGTTCACATTTTTTTGTATTTACAATTTTCAGTTACTGCTGCCTGTTGGAGACTGAGGAGATTAAAAAAAAAAAGAAAAGTTGTTTACTGCTGCACTGCAGCCTGCCTACAATTTGTGATGTGGTGATTTCTGTTTGACACAGGCATTAATAATGCAGAGAAGTAAGAGCTAAAGCTGGGCAACATGTGCACTATCTCACACACACACACACACACACACACACACACACACACACACACACACACACACACACACACACACACACACAGGAAATGCATGGTAACACAAAACATTTTATTCTAGCAACTTTCTATGATTATACAAACAATGTTTAAAATGTGTCCCTGGTTTTGGGCCTTTGCCCCCCCCCCCCAATAAATTTTGGCTTTTTCCAGATTTCTTGTGCTGCATATTTCTTCAGGGGGAGAGACGTTTAGTGCTGCTTATGCAAAGTCTGCTTGCATTGTTAGTGGCACGACAGGTAGTATACTTGCTTTTGATGCAGAAGACTGTGAATTCTACTCCCACAGTATGTAGATAGATTGCTGATATTGTACTGTGTTGTACTTTAAAGGGGGTGGATGCTTCAGTCCTTTTATCAGTTTGCCATCCATTCCCTATTGCAATATTATTAGCTTATCATTTTTGTAATGTAACATAGGCAGTTTATTCTTCAAGGGCAGCAGGCACTTTATTTGTAGATGATCATTTTTAAAAAACAGCTAAAGGCAATCTTAGTTCAGGAGCTTAAATGTAAGTGTTTCAAAGGTAATGTTTTGTATGAATAGTTCTGTAATAGATTGCTTAAATATTTTCCATAGAAAGTATTGTTTCATAATGATAATCTTTGTAGAAATTATATTGAATGTATTCCTAATGTTAGCTAAATCCATATATTATTACAGTTATTTGAATTAAATTAATTGCTGCACTTCTCTGCTTTGAAAGAACTGATTGCATTTGCCAAAAAGCACACAGTCTGTAACTCTACCTATCTGCTAATTTCCTCTGTTTAAATACAGCTCATTTATTTTCTGGCTGTAGAAGGCTGAAGCAGTTAATTATATTGTTATAAAAGAAATTTGTATTTTAGTTTTGCAGTTTGAACAAGTTCAAAGTTTGATACAAGTTCAAATATTAATTTAAATAAAACACTGTTGTTCTGTTTATTTTGTGTGTAATATTTTGTCTGTTCGTCAATTTGTGTTTAAAAGTTGGTATCCCAGAATTCCACCAGAGTGGGTGGGGTTGCATAATTATGTATGCAAATTTTATGTTAACCAGCGTACATATTTGTACCTATTTGTCATGTGCCTTTGTCCAGATATTTTATGATTTCAGGTTGAGACGTATGAGCTACAGACATTTTTGAATGGAATGGTCAACATTAGTTGGTGTTAGTAGACTCTTATTCAAATTGGTTCAAGATTGACCTACTTCCTAATCTAGCATCCAGTACTGTCATTACTAAGTTGAAGTGCCATTTTGCAGTCCATGGTACTCCACACAGTTATTTCTGACAATGGTAGACAACTTACAAGCCATAATTGCAAGAGATTTGCTGAAGAGTGGGACTTTATTCATGTTATGAGTAGCCCTGAGTACCCACAGTCAAATAGTTTGGCAGAACGTGCAGTTCAGAGAGTTAAACAGTTATTGGGTAAGTTGACACGAGACAATAGTGATGTTTATCTGAATTTCCTGGATCTCAGAAATATTCCTCATGATAAACATATTGGTTCACCTGCAGAAAGGCTTTTGTTGAGACAAACCAGAACCACACTACCAATCAGTAGCAATCTGTTGGTTCCCTGTGCTAAGAACAACAAAGCAGTGAGAGCTCAACTCATGAAAAGGCGTTTGTCCCAGAAGATCTATTATGATAAGTCCAGCAAATTACTCAGTCCATTATGAGAAGAGGAGATAGTGAGGATACAGACATCCAAAGGTTTTGATCGGATTGGAGTCATGAAAAGTGTATATCCAGAGCCGAGATCGTACATTGTGGAATCACAAGGAGTTGAATTCAGAAGGAATTGGAAACATTTAGTACCGGTGTCTGAGCCTGTATTGCAGTATCTTGCCTGTGAAAAAGACTCTAGATCTCAGAATAAGTTATCCAGCGTTCCAGTTCCAGAGGACATTTTAGCAAATATCCCTGTTCCTGAGAAGATTCCAGAAACTCCTGAAACTGATTGTTCACCAGTGACTGTCCCTGTTGCTAAACCTAGTCCTGACTGCTATATCACTAGATCAGTTCGCATTTCCAGACCATGTTCCAGATACATGGCAACTTGGACATAAGCGTAGTTTATTTCTTAGTATCTGTACAATTGCATGTCCTTTTTCAAATGTCACTTTATTGTGGGCAATTCATTAAAGAGGAAGGATGTAGACCAATATGTATGCCTTTAAGAAGTGTTCCATGGGCTTGCACATGTGTATAAATACTGAGCACGTGCAAGCCTGACTGTCATTTTGTAGTAAGCTGTTGATATGTAAGCATGCATGACTGTGTAATATGTCTGTTAATCAGTTTGTTTATAATTTGTTACTGCTGCTATCCATCCTGATGTGTTTCTATGTAGTAAAGCATATAAACAAACTACCCCACCTATTTGTCCTGACTTATAACCAAGGACGAGTGACGAGAACTTCAAATTTTGTTTTATTTTAATTGGAAAAGGGATTTGGAGAAAAAAAGTAGTAGCTTGTTTGTTTTTTTTTTTTTTAGGTTGGCGCATGTGTTCTGATTTTACAAAGCCATGTTTCAGATGTTGTTAAAGCTTCCTGAGTAATTTTTCGGAGGTGTGTCATGTTGTCAGATGTGCAAATGAGTGGGGTGTCATTTGCATATTGTATTTGGGAGGCCTGTTTTGTGGATGTGTGGGGGGTGTTGGTAAGAATGTTAAAGAGGAAGAGACCAGTGATAGAGCCTTGTGGTACACTGGTGGTGACTGAGAGGTATGGAGAGAGGTTGGAGTTCCATTTTGCATACTGATAGCTTCTGAACCATAGAAGGGTTGGCTGAGAGAGACCTAATGAGAACATTTGAAGTAGACATTTGCTGTGACAAATTGTGTTGAAGGCTTTAAACAAGTCTAGAAATAGGGAGGAGACTACTATTCTGTTATCTCTAGCTTTATTGACAGTATCTATATTGAGTAGAAGTGCAGTGTTAGTACTGTGGGAAGGACAGAAGCCATGTTGTGTGGGGATAGGAGTTCTTCCTGCAGAAGATAGTATAGCAATTGATTTTGAATACATTTTTCAAGTATTTTGGAGTGGGGGATAAGATTGCTATAGGTCTAAAGTTAGAGATGCCTTTTGAATTTCCTCCTTTGTGCAGAGAGATAATGTGTGACTTTTCTAGAGAGAGGGAATGTGGGATTCCTGGATTGATCTATTTATATGGATTCAGATAGGGTAGGTAATGCTATTGGCTGTTTTAAGGTGCTCACTTGGAAGTTCATCAGCTGAAGTTGAGCAAGGTTTGAGTTTGTTTAAGAGTAGTTTTATATAGCATGTGGGCACAAGTTTGAAGGTGAAAGTGGATGTAATGATATGTGGCTGGTGGGCAGGATTAGGATTAGATGTTGGGGAATCCTTGGTTAGAAATGCTATACTATCTTTGGAATAAGAGTTGAGTATTGCAGATTCAAGTGATGAGTTATTGGGAGAGGATTTAGGGTTGAATTTATGGCCAGAATGCAAGACTTCTTTAATGGCTCTGGAGAATTTTTTAGGGTTTTGTTTTCTATTATTCTAAAAGTTGTTATAGTGTAGTTTTTTTGTCTTCATTAATTTGCTTTTTAGTACGATTGCAAAACATTCTGAAGTTTTAAAGACACTGTAGTTTTTTACATTTTTTACCATTCTTTTCATGCTTTTTCTCTATCCGGCATTAGCATTCTACTCTTTTTAGATAGCCAAATTGCATTATTTGTTTTTAGTCTGTTCCTTCTAGGAGGTACAAGGCTGTTTAAGATGTTCAGTAAAGCTGCACTGAATTCATTTGCAGCATCATCTAAGTAGAAGATTTTTAGTAAGTTCTGTTTAATAGATAATAGGGTAGTAATGAACATTTCTGAGTTAAGCTTGCAAAGGTTGCATGTTGTTTGATAAACATGCAGTTTAAGTGGATGTGTGAAAAGTACAGATTGGGAGATGATCACTGAGACAGTCAGACATTGTACCTGAGGTGGTGTATTTGCTAGGGTCTGATAGTAGAATCCAGTATAGTAGGGAATTTGATGTTTTGCTGTAATGTGTTGAGGGCTATTAATTAATTGTATGGTGGAGGCCATGGCTGAGGAAGATTGATAAGCTAAAATGCGTGAGTCAGCAGAAGAGGCATGGCTGCCTAAGGGCTGGGGCAGAATGCATATTAAATAACCAAGGGAAAGACAAGTAATGTGAAGGGTACTCAAAAATCCACAACTTAAAAAAAAAATGATTGACCGCTCCATTAAAAACTTAAATGACTATGATCAAAGTTCAGCCAGCTGTATTTAATTAAAAAATGCATATTAAAAATGACTAACACTACATATAATAAAGTCATTATTCATGCCAGAGTAAGCAAAGTACTAAATGTCTTGGTACAATACTGTGTATAAATCTAATTTTTTTAAAGCAATCCACAACTGATTTTTCCCCTAACATCTAGCATATTATCTACTTTTTTAGCTTGATATAAAAGGTAAAGTAGTGGACCACTACCTTAGATTGCAGGATTTGTGGCAGGGAATAAGAGATGTTCATCATATTGATCAGTGCTGCAGTATTCTTAGGTATATAGGTTATACCTTGCCAATGATACAACAGACATACAGCTTCCAAAGCTTCAGGGCATTTTCCACATCTCCAAACCATTAGTCGTGAGGATAAAAGGACAAGATGTATGGGACACCAAGGAAAGATGCAAACTTGTAAATATGAATGAGTTGTTTACCCTGATCAAGGCACTCACATCTCTGAATAATCTTTGGTCTCCAGGACCTCTTCAAGTTGTTACAGACAATACCACAGTTATGTGATACATCAACAAGCAAGTGAGACCCATAATACCCCTTTTGCATACTAACCATTTGAGTTTGGGATATAGCTTCATAGCACAGTCTCATTCTACAGGCATCCTACATTCTGTCAGAGCAAAATTGTGTGGTGGTTAAGCTGAGTGTGACAAGGGCAGACTCTCATGAATGGAAGCTAGATCAGGGGTCTTCCAAGATCTGATCCATCTGTGGGAAGTTCCTCCTTTCTGAACAATCCACTGGCAAGACTCTGCCCCAGGACTGCATGCAAGAAGACCTGAAAGACAGATGCTTTTTCCCTTCCTTGGACAAAAATGTTCATGTATGCTTTTCTACCTTTCCACTGATATCCAGGGTACTTCTGAATATTCAGAAGGAATCCTCCAAAATCATTGTGGTGACTCCCTTCTGGCCCAGGCAACAATGATTTTTTTCTTTCTTTTGGAAACGGCTGAGGCAATAACCACAAACTTTCTCACAGTATGGATCTACTCACTCAAGATTGGGGTGTTTGATACACGCAACCCGCAATCAACTTCAACTGACTGTTTGGATGATAGGATCTTAATTCTCTTTATGCATCTGTTTACTGAGGATGTGCAGCAGGTACTAATGGAGGCAATTAAGCTTGTTACTAGAAAATCATATATTAGCCAATGGAAAAGATTTTATCATTGGTGCCAACAATATAACTGGCATCCATTCAGGGCTAGTGTTTCTGTGGTTTTACAGTATTTGTGTGAGTTACTATCCCCATGGCCTTTCTTACATCTCCATCAAGGTTAATTTATCAGAGGAGACTTCCAAGATGACTGCACAGTGATCAACAGCTTAACTTCTGCTGTCCTAGTATGAACATAGAAACTGAGAAACTGAAGTAAGAGGTGTCATCTTCAATATAATTCAGTTACTGGCTAGTAGGTACATTGCCTGGATGTCTGCAAAGAAGAAACAAAGAGATTCTGAAAGAAAATCAGCTAGAAAAGTTGAAGAATCCTGCAGCTGTTCAGCAAAAAGCAGTTTAAGCTCCAACTTTGGTGCAAAACATGGCTTCCAGTAATCTAGAGAAAAAAAATGTAAAATGTGCTCAGAATAAATGAAACCGTGAAGGAGTATATCAACTCAAATAATAACAAAAGGCTGAAAAAAATAGAAGAATCTTTAAACAGGTATTGAGATGAGCTGATAAAACTGCAAAAATCAGAGGCTGAAATGAAGAAAAGGCTAGATGAGTATGACAGTGCTCAAGAAGAGATGTTTCAAAAAGTGGCAGAGTTAGAGGACAGAGCATGTAGGGAAAATTGGAGATTTTCTGCTGCACCAGTGAAATGAGAAAGAACAGAAGGTATTAATTTTATGAAGGCACAAATAAGCAGGTGAACTGGTATTCCACAGCAGGAGCTGTTAATTGAAAGGGCACACTGTGTGTATGCTCCAATTATGACCCTGAGCAAGGAACTAAAAACCTTTACTAGCAATGATGCAAACCTGCCTGATTCTGGCAAAACTGTAACAAAAGGTCAAAATGTTAAAAGTTGGAGACTGTAGACTGTTACACCAGGTGGAAGAGAAACAAATTTATTCCAGTAATCAGGGAATGTTGAGATACAGGTGTGAGATTCAAGTTGCTGTATCCAGCTGTCTTCAGAATATTTTTTCATGGAGGATCAAAGTAATTTTTGATGCAGAACAGGCTAAGGAGGAAATACAGAAGTTTGTCCAACAAAAATGATCCGTCAAGCATAAGGGGACTCTGCTTCTCGTTCTTCTGACAATAGAGCACACAGAGAGCCTTTGCCAGTGAAACCTTTTCCAGTGTTCCAAAGAAAAATGCTTGAAGGACTGAGAAGAGCACACAAGATGACCAGAAGAACTGGAAACACCATGAAACTGAACAAGAATCTGGAGTTGGGAGATGAAGATGAACAGGAAGAAGACCAGCAACGTGGAAATTAATGAATAAATGTGGGACTGCAAAGCATCAATCACATTTTTGAAATGTGGCCCTAGGAATAAGGAGAAAGGGTGGGCTTTTGTTGACTTTGTTAAACCTTTGAGGAACTGAAAGGCATTTGCATCACTTCATGTCATTAATGTTTGGAGGGATTCTAATGTAGGGGAGGAAGAAGGACAAGATAACTGTAAGTAAAACAATTTATTTTCTTAGTATTTGTATGAAACTTTTCACAATATAAATTGCATATTTATAGTAAAGTATTTTTGGTTGTATGTGGTAAAGTTATTAAAGTAAACAGATTCATTTTTCTTCATCTTCTATTTCTTCTTTTTTTTTTTTTTGGTATTAAGAAATGTAGGCATTACAGAGCAAAAAGAGACGAAAAGCTAGACAAAATCTTGTTTAAGTTAATAGGCTGTAATCTTGAGTTGTTGAGGTGGGAGATGTGGTGGAAAAGTACACAGATCATAATGCATAGAGAATTGATATGTTTTCTCTTACTTTTGTATTGATGAATATCTGGATTAAGACCATTGGCTTAATGACACATTTTAAGTGGAAGCAGATAAATATGAGAACACTGAATATAATGAAAAGTTTCCTGTAGCAATAAGTGTTTCAGCTTGTCTTTCAGGCTGCAACAGAGAAATATAGTTTTCTTTTTTTTTTTCTTACTTTTCCATGGAGGCAAGATGATAATAGGGCAATAAAAGACAGAACACTAGTTTCTTCAAGGTTATAGGTTAATGAGTTCTGAAAGGATGCAGGCAGTTTTCACATCTGGGGAATGGGAAAAAAAAGATGAACAGAGATCAATTTATGTAAGTTTAAGCACAGGCGATAACATGCCTCTTAGCATGGATAACCTCAATTTTTTATTATCTAGGGCCTTTGTTACCAACTGTCTATTTGGCACAGATGCTCCTATTAGGAGGGTTAAACTTCATTATTTTAGATGTACATTGTTATGTGTGTTTGTAGTAAGCTAAATGGCTATGGCTGTGTTCTGGGAGTATGTTTGTTTTTGGGTTTTTATTAAAAAAACATTCTTGTAAAATGTGACATAGGTTCCAATGTTGATGATAAGAAAAAACTGTATAAAAATTAACCTGTCAAATGCTACAGGAGACACATTTAGAAAGAACTGAACATGTGAATTTGATGAAGAAAGGATTTCAAGATGGATATTCTGCAGATTATCAGTGACAAAGGAAAATATGAGTACTTATATTAATTGCTAGAGAAGTTCCAGTAGTGAAAGAAGTAGAAAATAAAGATAATAATGGCAGATTTGTAGTGGTAAGGGGCTAATAGCAAAGGATAAGGATTCCACTGGCATGTATTTATATTCCTTCTGAAACCGCTAGTTTGGAGCTTTAAAAAATAATCAGCTTTCAACAATAAATATTACTTATAGGTGGGGACTGGAATTTGATTTGTAACAATGAGGATGTATCTCGGGGACACAGAAGGGAAAATATAACAAAAGAGGGTAGATTTAAAAAAAAATTGGTATGAAAGATGTGAATTCAGTAAGAGAAACTATATTATTCCCCAAGGTACAATATCTGGGCTAAACTTGATAGAAGTTATATTTCACAAGAACATGTCAGCTTAATTTAGAATTTTGACACACATCCAATTACTATTTCAGGTTGTACGCCAACAATTACTAAGATAAAAATACAGGTTAATGAAGTAAAGGTGAGACACTGGTACTTCCCCACTACCCATTAAAAATATAGGACTTTAAGGAATAGGTAGAGGAAATTATCCAGGAGTTATTAGGAAAAATGTAAAGTAATTCAGAAGTTATAGCTAGTGAATGTGATAAAATGAAAGCGGAGTTTAAAAATAGGATAGAAATAGAAGACAAATAGATCTGGTTAAGAAGTAATTAGAATTATTTAGAGGGGCTGACAAAGGAAAAAAGCATTACAAAATAATGGGAATCTCAAGAAGTAATAAGAATTATTTAGAGGGTCTGACAAAGGATAAAAGTATTACAAAATAATGGGAATTACACAGAACAAGAGGAGGTGCAACTGCAGAGTAATTAAGAGAATATAAGGGAGCACCTGGTTAGTACAGGCAGGGTGGAGTGGGTGGAGAAGAGTGTCAGGGGTGATTTGTGACAGACAAGTACCAGTACGAGTGAAAGGGAAGATCTACAAGAGGGTAGTGAGACCAGCTATGTTATATGGGTTGGAGACAGTGGCATTGACAAAAAGGCAGGAGTCAGAGCTGGACATTGCAGAGTTAAAGATGTTAAGATTTCCACTGAGTGTGACAAGGGTGGACGGGATTAGGAGTAAGTATATTAGAGGGTCAGCCCAGGTTGGATGGTTTAGAGACAAAGCCAGAGAGGCATGATTGCGGTGGTTTGGACATGTGCTAATGAGGGATGCTGGGTATATTGGGAAAAGGATGCTAAGGATGGAGCTGCCAGGTAAGAGGAAAAGAGTAAGGCCTAAGAAAAGGTTTATGGATGTGGGAAGAGAGAACATGCAGGTGGTGGTTGGTGTGACAGAGCAAGATGCAGAGGACAGGAAGAAATGGAAACGGATGATCCGCTGTGGCGACCCCTCTTCTTATTGGTTCATGAAGTCATCGTACAAAATTTTATATGCCCTACTAATTATCCCCTTTTAACAGCAGCTTCTCTTCTAGATTCAGTTATAAACTCAACTAGTGCATGTCTTTCAGTTAGGATTCCCTTATCCCTTTCTCTTTGTCTATAGTCTGATATCAGTCCCTGATAAGGAAGGTAGTCACTAGCCTGCAATCCAAATGTCTTCTTGGCCTCTTTCCATGCTGTTTACCATTCCTTTTCTAATTATTTGTTCCCGATACCTTTGTTCCTTTGCCAGTTTCCTTTAGTAAATTGCAGCCCCCTCTTGTCTATTCTCTGTACCCCCAATTGCAGTCATCCCTATTGGCAGAATCACCTTTTTCCATTCCTGTGTTGGCTTATTTCTTAGTATACTTTTTGCTACTTTATGAAGTTAATTTTCTGTATGACTGTTGTTATTCTCTTTAAGGATCTGTATCAGAAATCCCGTTCTGTCTTTATTTCTTGAATTACCAACTTGCTTCATCATCATCCAGTTCCACTTTAAAATTGCAGCTTTTTGCTTGTGTTATGCATATGTCGGTATGATCTTGAGTGTTTGAGAGGCATCATTCTGTCTGTGTTCTTCACCACATAAATGATACAGCCAACAGATGTTATTCTTTTGCTATGTAGTTAATACAGAATGGGATGGAAAACTTATTTTACTGAAATGAACTATGGAATTTTTTTTTTTTTGCATATTATAATCATGGGGAAGGAATAAGCACCATTTTAAAACAATCACAGGAAAACAGCATTTGATATTGCACACGCTCTCCCTCATTGGAGAAACACTTTTTTCCTATGTGTTGTTCACCCCTTGCCTGATGAACTACCAAGTTCTCCCCAGTTGGACTTAGGCATTCTTTGTGAGCTATTCAGGGGTGCTGTCATTCAGGCAACTATGAGGTTGTTTGTGTCCTTGTCAATGTGTGTTGTTCTACCAGGTCTGCTGCTACTCTGGAAGCTGTCATCCCTGGAGCCAAAGGAGTCTGATTTATCCCCTAGACTGGGATCATAAGATTACTGTTCCTTCTACCTCAGACTCAGAACATAGCTTCCTGCTCAGTAACAGACTGCTTCATACAGAGCACAGACTATTGGTGCAGTTACTTTAAGGCCTTAACCCCCTTCAGGTGGCTGATGCAGCCGTCCACGTTATCATAAGGGCTTCCTGTGCCCTCCTCCAGTTTATGTGTGCTTCCACAAATTCTCGGTAAAGAGATACCATCATCAGCTTGGGAACATCAAGTGTTTCCCAATTTGTTGGCCTTTGTACTCATTGTAACCATTCACATCTGGAACAGAATGGATGACTAGGACCACTCTCTCTCCTCTTAGGGTGGGTGAGGCAGTGCAAGCCATACAGTTCCCATTTCTGATACCAGCTCTTCCAGTCCCGGAGTTGCTACTTGAAATCATGCCATCTGGGTCATAATCAGGACTTTATCCTTCTGCACTCCAGAGCTGAGATTTGAGAATCACTTTTGTGTCTGTGCAGTTCACCACAAGAGTAATAAAGTCTACAGATGCTAACCGGTGTGCAGTATGATTAATGCAGATGGGAAAGGATTTTACCTTGCACTTTGTGATCACACTTGGGTAACATGACATTTTAAAATGATCATGTAAAATCAACATTCTGCACTGTAATGTTGAATATAAAAGGCAGAACATTGTCAGGAAGAAAAACAATGACAATGACTTAGTTTTCAGGTTCATACTGTAAGACACACCTCTTTGTTCATATTAATGGTAATATTTTCTTATTGAGTGGCACATAGTTTTGAAAATATATTCACTGGCATATAACTCTTGCTTTAAATAAAGGTCTGCTTTGAAAGGTCAGTCCTGTAGAAACATCATTGTGACTGAAACATGCTACTCTTGTGCATATATGCAGCTCATCCCAAAAATATTGTAATTTGTAAACTTAGCATAGCTAACAAGATGGATGGGGAGTCTGAGGAATATGCTGGCATATGATTCTTTGAACAACAGTTAAACAAATGTCTGTACTTTTCCTATGAAAGGTACACTAATACTGTTGTTTGCATGTTTGTGTTGCTTCTCTTATTAGTGATTGTTTAGTCATTCATTTCAGTATTATCAGATTTCTCTTTACTGATTTCAGATTCTTGAATAGTTGGTGCTTATCTGGCATTCAGCAGGTGAGAGGCAAGAGCCAATCCTGGATAAGATGCCAGTCTGACATACACACACACACACACACACACACACACACACACACACACACACACACACACACACACACAGCTGGGGCAGTTTGGAAGTTTCTACTTCACCAATCTTTTGTGATGTGGAAAGAAGTTAGAGTCACTGATGGAAACCCATGCAGATACAGGGAGGGCATACAACCTGCACAGAGAAGTTATCTCGGGCAGAACTAAAACAAAAAAAATGCTTTAAGCAACAATGTTAACCACTGCATTACTGTGCCAGTTTATTATTATATAGTTTGCAATTCAGGTACTGTGTTTTACATTGCTTATTGTGTTACATGTTGTTATGTCTTCTTGGGTAAACTTATAGTTTTTAAGAAACCACTCAAGAGTGCCTTCTTCTCACTCCCTCACCAGTTCTTGCAGTTTTTATTGCTCCAACATACTTACTAATTGTATTTTTTCTTTCTTTGTGTATTGTACACTTCCGTATCTAAACATTATCCATAGGTTCATAGGTTGGTAGTAGGCTGTCGGCCCTAGGGCCTATACAAGCCTAGCCAAACAATTCCCTGGATATTTCTTCCCACAATATTTACTTCCCTGGACCCCTATCTAGCAGGGCAACTGACGTGATCCCCGGGGTAAATTTCCTATTTCCCATCCAATCATCAAGGTTCCTTTTGAAGAGGACCAAGGAGGCGCTCTGCTTGACATGTATGGGCAGTCTATTCCAGAGTATGGGGAGTCTCTGGGTCAGGAACCTATCCCTCCAGCATGTTTTGTTCATTGTGATGACAAGGTTTAGATCCCTGGAGCGTGTGGGTCTGAGGGATTGGGATTTCTTTAAGTGGAGCATGTCCAACAGCTCAGGGTTTGACATGATCTTGTATGTTAAGCAGAGATCGCCTCTGAGTAGACGATATACCACAGAGTACAGCTGGAGTTTTTTTAGACAGTCAGCATAGGGCATCTGCTTTAGGACTGTGATTCTTTTAGTGAGGTATTTCTGCGGACTTTCCAGCTGTTGCAGATGTCTTGTGAGGTACATACCAAATGGGGCGGTTGTACTCTATAATGGTTCTAATGAGGGATGAGTACAGTAGGGCAATGACCTCCTTTTTTCTGGATGAAAAGCCCTTATTGATGAGGTGTGCCACATAGAAGGATTTCCTGACTGTTGTGGCAATGTGGTTATCGAAGGTGAGACCACTGTCCACCTGTGTCCCTAAGTCTCTCATCACACTTTCAATGTTTAGTGTACTGCCACCTATGTGGTAATTCATGGGTACATAGTTTTTCCCAAAGGGGCTAGCTATACATTTCTTGGCAATAAGCTTGAGCCCATGGCTCTGGCACCAATCATCTGTTTCTGTAAGGCCCTTTTGTAGAATATCCACATCATTTGGGGATTAAGTAATGGCTCCCAGTTTGCAGTCATCTGCGAACTTTGTTAGCCAGAGTCCCTTAGTGTTGGCCTGTACTTTAGAGAAGTAGATGTCAAACAAGAGCAGCCCCAGGACTGAACCCTGAGGTACTCCACTTGTCACTTGTCTGGAGCTGGATTTGGAGTCAGCTACTTTAACAGTCTGGATTTTGCCAGTAAGCCAGTTGGCAACCCATCGAGTGACGTAGGGATTTATGCCCAGCTTAGTAAGTTTATCTATGATTTCAGAGTTGGGGATGGTGTCGAAGGTCTTGGCGAGTTCCAGATAGGCTGTGTGGACCATCAACCACCCCATAAATGTTAAATTTACATTCTTTGGCTAAGCGGACTTTAATGTTATCCTATATAAATTTGTAAAAATATTGATTTCATACCAATGTCATTTAGTTTATGTTAACTTTCTTTTTGTCTTACTCACTAACTTTAATTTTAGCTGCCTTTAACAATATGTACAAAAAGCCAAGATAACCCTTTTTAATATAATTTTTCTCTCTTCATTGCCTGCCAGTCATCAGCCCTCTTCAACGAGTTGCCCTACTTATTCCCAGTAGGCTGAGAGCCATTTATAGATATTGTAATTCAGGTAGCCGTCAAGAGTTTTTCTGGTTGAGGCTTTGACCCCATCCACTTCGTGGCTGATATGGATCCCCATGTCACAGTGAAGTCCTACTATTCCATCTCCTAGCTTTTGAGTATTCACACTCACATGCTAATGAGAGCTGCCATCACCAGCTTTGTAAACTAACACCAAAAGTCTGGTTATGGCTGTTTTACCTGCAAGGCTGTACTTACATATGGTGAGACAGCCACCTCACTACCTGTTCCTTTACTTTGGGTAGACAAGCCGGTGCATGTGTGACTCCCTCTTATTTTTCCCTGGTCAGCTCTGCCAGTGCCTGGACTGCTAATCAAACTTGGGTAATCTGGGTCATAGTCAGGACTTTATCCCTCTGTATCACAGAGATGAGCAAGACCACCCCTTTTGTCTGTATATTACTGTAGAACCTCCTTTTAATATTATACCTTTTCATTCCTATCAGCATGTACACAAATCATTAATATATGTCACTGTACTTTTATGTAGAATTGCCACCTTTTCAGATGCTCAAAGTGGAATTTTTTTATGGAAATGTGAAATTTTGCAGGGTAAACCATACCCACAGCTAGTCCAAAGGTCTGCCCTTCACTATTTTCTACAAAATAAAGTCTAGGTTTTGTAGAACTTGAATTGTTTCTGTTGTTTCATATAATAATAAGCAGTTTCAAATGCAAATTAATTGTTTTGTGCAACTATTAGAGGAAACATGGAAATATTTGTTGTCCTAAAATCTCAGGACATTTGCGATTATTCGTGTTTATGCAGGCTACAGCTGCCAAAAATAAAACTATTCTGTGCAAAAATGGACGGTGGCAACTCAAACTGTTATGTAATCCATTTGTACCTTTCTCCTGTGAAATTCACTTGCACCTTTCTCCTAAAAGCACCACCCATTAGGCTACCTCTGTTTTGTGTAAGATCTTTGCACTGCTCAGTCTAATCCTAGACTGCTAATTATTGTCATGTAATAACAAAATCTTGACTTATTCTGTATCTGTAACTGTAATCTTATTTCATACCAGAGATCACTAATTTAACTGGATCATAATGTAATTGTATCTCTGTAGTCTTCATTTCATACACAACATTTGTTCATGTTTTAAGTGTGTTTGGCTGGGGTTGTGCCTGTAAAGAGTCATTGCACCCTTTCACATATCTAGTTAAATAACCGAGTTTAAAAATAAATAGTGTAATGGATTCTGTACATGGTATATGTTAAAGAAGAAATCCTTTAGGCAAATATTGAACAAATTGTGGCCCAACACACAACTTTATTTTATAAAAACTGAAAGAAACTATGGTAAGCAGAATTTACCCCTTCAGTTCTTCTCCATTCTTAACTCAACCACTAAAATCCTTTGATGCTTTCATATGTCTGATTTATTTTACTTTAACTTCTGAAATTATTTGAAATGCTTGTACTCACTGTAAATTAAAACATTGGATTTACTATAAACTCAAAACACTATTGTATGATTGCACTTTGCATTGTCAATTATGTGTTATTGTTCTCTTATCTATTTTGTACTTTTGGTCAGTTTTTGACCCTTGGCTGAGACCGAAATTGATCAGTGGTCTACCCCCAATAAAAAATGGCAAATAAATAAGTGAAGTTGTAAAAAAATGGCACATTAAACTTAGCTGTTATGCAGATGTGGAAGTTAAATGCTAAATTTATCTCTTTAATGTTGCACAAAATGTGATCATTTAGTATAATAGTTTAATTTTGATTTAATTTGCAATATTTTTAATGTGTGTGTGTGTGTGTGTGTGTGTGTGTGTGTGTGTGTGTGTGTGTGTGATTTCCATTTAATTTGTAATATTTTCCGTGTGTGTGTGTGTGTGTGTGTGTGTGTGTGTGTGTATAACAGTTTGACTAGGTCTCTTACAGTCTCCTTGTCCACAGTGTTCTGGCCTGTTAGATGGCATGTCAAGAACTTATTTACCTTCTCTTTTGCCATGGATGGCTGTAATACTGTGGGCACTGGCTTTGATGACAGCTGCTAACGCTTGCTACCAAGTTATTGTTGCTGTTAATCCTGGTGTCACTTCTATTATGTACACCATGCATCTCTTTGTTTCAACATGAGTATGTGCTGTGGTGCAGTGCACCCATTTTATAGAATTCTGAATCAGTCCACTGTTTTGTATGTCATCATTTGCATACTGAGTGTGACTCATTTACATGGGGTTCTTCGTGCTGCCATAAACATTCACTGTATACTGAGGTACTTTTGCCCTTTGTTCAACTATACTGTGGTTTAGAATTATCACACCCTGCATATTGCCTCTACCCAATCAAGTGCTGTGCTGTGCCTGAGACATCTGTGAATCCCAGCATATGTGTTTTGTTCCTAGGCAAACACTAGGCTATCAGTCTGCAGACTATTACAAGCCTAGCCAGTAAATCAAACCCTGTACCTTGTATATGTGAGGTAAAGACTGTAACCATTATGTCAAACCCACCTCCAAATTAGGTTTAATACTTCAAAATATTATGCATTTTATGGGATCCCTATCATATGATTAAAGTTTCAAAACTTTGAAATTCATATGATCAAAGTTTTGAAACATCAAACATAAATGAACAAAAATAAAAACAAAAACTTTTTTGCATTTTTGCAGGGGGGGACCCCTGCACCCCCAACACTCCCTGCAAGTTAAATATACCAATTCTGAGATTGCACTACAGTGGGAAAAGGGTAAATTTCCCGATCCGTTCTGTATTGCAATCTCCATTCAAAACATTCTAAGTTGCAAAACTTTGATCATATGAATTTTGAAGTTTTGAAACTTTGATTATATGACAGGGATCCATTTTATGTGGATTGAAAAAAAGAAATAGGGCATAGATTGAATGGTTTCACTTTCTAGGAAATTATTGGGTTCCTATTAGAACGACGAAAATGCATTTGTCGAATGCGTTTTCATCGACATAAATAGAGCGAACAGGCAAAACAGCAAAGCAGCTGTTCAGCGAATTCTTTCCCTGGGAAAGAAGTCACTTAACCGCTTCATTGCTTTGCCATGTTCAGCTGTGTAGTGTGGTCCCTTGTCTGATATAGCTCCCGAGCGTGAATGTGCAACAGTTACTGACCTTAGGGTTAGGGTGCGGGTTAAGGTAAGTGCATATATATGAAAGGGTTTACTGTTTTTTATTTTGCGTTAGATGTATGGTTGTGTTACGTGTATATGTGTTTTCAGCTGTTTACTTTTGTTTTGGGGAGTAGAATTAGGGTTAAGGTAAGTGTATATGTGTTTGGAACTGTTTATGTAAATGTGCAAGAGTAACTGACCTTAGGGTTAGGGTGTGGGTTAAGGTAAGTGCATATGTTTAAAATGTTTACTGTTTTTTTTTTTCTGTTAGATGTATGTTTGGGTTACGTGCATATGTGTATTTAGTTGTTTACTGTTTTTTTGGGGGGCTACAATTAGGATTAGGGTATGTGTTTGGAAGTGTTTAATGTTTTTTTTTTTTTGGGTTGGAACAGCGATTTCTTTCCCTAGGAAAGAAATCGCTGTTCTGTGGTTTCGACGTTTTCAGCTTTTTCTGAAAATGTGTCAATGAAACATTGTTCGCTGTTTTCAGCGTTCGATGTTTCAATATAGACCCTAAGTTATTTCATATTTTGAATTGTTTGTATTTATTTCAGATACTTTTTTCTTCTAACACATGTTTGAGTGTAACAAAAGTATGATTCCTCGATTACTGAAAAAGCTCTGAGAATAGTAAGGTCTTAAATCCACTATATTAACTGTTGTTTTGCTTTTTGGTTGAACATGACTTCATTTTTTTATCTATCATTGTAAGATGCGGTAATAAAATTAAAAAATAGTTTCATTACTAGTAAGATAAAAGGAACCTCAGATTTTGAAATGTTGTAACTTCTTATTTTACTAAAGCTATACTGTCTGTTTAATAGATTTTATAGAGGAATTTTCTGACCAGCTTGTTGGTCATCTTAGCATAAATTATTATTCAGTGTTATTTTTAACATGGGCTACTAGACTGGCCTAAACTGGGTTACATAGCCTTTTATCAGCTACTGGTGTTGCAAACAGAGTGAAAGACGGTAACTTTAAATTTCTTTGTTGTGACATACATCATATTATATTATAACACATTATCATCAGCAGATCAAGTTAAACTATCATTTGCCAATAATCAGTTTATTTGATGGCAGCTTCCAGCTAGAGAACTAGCTGATTATTTAAAGCAAAGATCAAAACCCATCAGTGAAATATAAGAATACTGTAGGTTCAAAACTGGTGCAGAATTAAAGACTGTTACTGACATTAATAGAAAACAACCAGTTTATGAACTAGGATCTAAATATTATGTACTACACTGGGAGTCAAGCAGCTTAATTGATTTAATATGTTATTTTCAAAGTCAGTCAGAAGAGGCCAAATGTGTTATGCATTCTACAGGATATATATTTTTGTTAAGAAGATTTATGTTTTGCAACATTTAATAAGAATGATTTTTATTTATTTCTTTATTTTTGTGTCAGGGAAGCATCATTCTGGAGGAAGTGAAGATCATTTGGCAGGACATTCAGCACTTTGTTCCTGATTCTTTACTGACACAAGAAGAAAACATGGAACTGCATCGACGAATTGTGATATGCATCATTATTGTGTGCGAGAAGCTTTATCTTCACTATCTGCATATGGTGGACATACTACGCAGACGCAGGGTTTTCACTGATGAGGCCAACTTGACTCGACTCCGGGCCCAGCTGTCTCATGACTGCACAAAATTGTGAGTGTGCGCATTAGTGTCACTTTGTGGATTCCAATATTTGTAGTATATGCATTTTGTTTTCATTTTGTGGCTGACTGACAGCTGTCAGAATAGTAAGTTGCTCACAGTTCTGGCCATGAGTGCTGACTGATTTCAAACATTCCTCAATCAAACATTTTACAGTGCATTTTTTTTGTACCTGCCTCTGCTGATTTCTAAAGCTTGCTGACAACCCCACAAAACACACACACACACACACACACACACACACACACACACACACACACACATCCATCCATCACCACTGACCAGTTTGTTTCCTTTACTGATTCAATTACTTTCCCAGAAGTGATGCTGTATTGAAAGGATGCTCTTCTTTGAACTATAAAAACACATTTAGATTGCTGGAGTGTCACCCAGAAAAATGAAGGAAGAAGACACTCTGTTGGATTAGAGAGATAAAGCACTGAGTATGGCCCAGATTATCCGAGTTCTTAAAGTGGCTTGGGCAGTTAACAGAGTGGAAGAGAGGATGTGTATGCCTATCCTGGAGGGGAGGGAGCAGATCGATCTCTCCAGCTGGGTCCTGATGGAGGCATGGACTCCAGAGATCTTCAGGCTGGGTGAATGGGCAGTTTAAGGAGGCAAGGCTACTCTAAGGCCTGAGATGGTCACATCCCAAAAAGTCATACCCACCTAGCCTCCAGATAAGACATGACAGCATGCAAGTGGTAGGACACTACAGGCTATATTCCTTTCTGTATCCTCTTCTGAGTCTGTTAATGATAATCTTAGCTAGTGGGGAGGTGATGCTAGTGATAAGTCACACTTCCCATTTCTCTTTCATCCTGTCAGGTTGTACCAAGTAGGGAGGTCAGAGCCATGGGAGAAATAACCTAGTACCTGATGGTCAGCTGAGCGGCATTGGCAAAAAAAAAAAAATGAAGGGAGAGATGGAATAACTGATAGCAACTGCATCATGAGTGCTCACCATTGCATGAAAGCTAAAGCAACACTTGATCAGAAAATTTTGCTGGAAAAAGTTTGAGTCACGACCAGTACATAGCTACTTCAAATATTGTTGGAGGTGATATGAATAGTTATCATTACTTCAGTAAATATCTTATATTGATAGAAAAAGTCAATAAAATATGTAGCACTTTTCTTTGAAGCTACTTATAGAACCCATTTGTCTCATTTGCTGGTATGTCCCCATAGATGGGTTGTTATTCTTTGTGATTAAGTGCAAGAGTTGGAATCTGTGGTCTTAGTGGCCTTTGAGATTGGGCTAAGTTCACATTTGAAGAAGATATAAGAAAGAAAATCATTATTAAGTGCTATTGCACAAAATATATGTTTTGTACATTTTTTATTGGATGTTAGTATTTGCCATCAGCAGCTACTCCCTATGATTGATAGCTTGTACCCATGACGCATGCCTGTCTCAGCAGTTACTGCTTTAACTGGAGATGAAAGCAATTCATAAAATGAAGAGCTTTTTTTCTAATTTTGTGTGTCTGATTTTATTTAGACATAAAACACTTAATTTTATAAACTGTTTTTTTTTCTCCATTTACTCATTTTGCGTGTTTTTTTTATTTTAGTTTGTTTTGTTTCTACACCTCCTTCGGGAACACTGCTCTTTTTTGTAGCTACTGCATGTTGAGTGTGAGTGGACTATGCCATGTAAGAAATTAACATAAATGCACCGTGAATGTGACAGGCATGATGTGCAGAACAGGACAGGAGGCTGCAAGAGACAAGTGTTACATTGTAAAGTTCTTTCATTGCAGGAGTAAATATTGTAGCAAATAATTTTGAGTGCTGCTTTGTTGATTTACTGAGAGTGCCTGCTTGTGTTCTTTACATATGTATAGGTTTACTGATAGCTGTTGTTTAATCACTGCGGTGTTGAGACAGAGATATACTTTCTTGTCAACATTAAATTCATAATATATATATATATATATATATACATACATACACATGATTATTTATTCACTGAACTGTGTCAATCAACAAGGAACTTTTTAACTTTTAGTGTACTTAGTGGGTCTTTGGTTGAATACAAAATGTGTTTCATGTAACTTATACAATATCAAGGATTGGGATTAAACCTAGTTAGAATATAGGAATACACTTATATAAATTTGTTTAAGAGATTTGCTTAATCTTAGAAATACTTTAGTACATAATGCTGACATTTTATATAATAATAATAATATAATATCATAAACCATCAAACTGAATGTGTGGTGGTTGTTTGTTTTGCAATCAGTGACAAAGAGAAATGATAACACTAGCAAATGATACCAGTACTACCCAATACAATGATACTTGTATAATTAACCTGAAGAATTAGGGGAATAACCATCCATCCATTTTCTAATGTGTGTTATCCTTTAAATGGCCATGGTAACACTGGGACCTACCTGAGCAGACAGTATGTTCAAGGTATTGAAACATGTTCTGGGCAGGGAACATTTCTATCACTGAACACACACTCTCACTTATTTACACAATGCATGCATACCTATGGGTGATTTGAAGAACGCCAGTTCACCTACAGGCTGTCTTTGTGAGGAGGGAGAAAACTAGAGCACCCCCCCAAAAAAATGACATGGGTTCTATACTGTGCTCAGAAGGCACTCCAACTGAAAGTTAAACCACAGAAGAACCTGGCAGAGAATAGGTTAATACCAAATACGAAGTATCTAAAGCCAAGGAAAGTAGTACAAATCAAGTATAGCCCAAGACAGCTTAAAAAGAGGAGGAGGAAAAAGAGTTCTTTAAGTAGGAAAAAAATACCAAGGGCTTCTAAAGGTCATCAAAAGTCAGAAAGGAGGGCACTTAGGGATAGAAGTCAGAAATGGGTTTAACTGCAAGGTGATGCAGTTTATCAGTGAAAATACCTACATATTTATGGTAATTGGGTTGCGGCATAGTAAAATCAATTATGATGCTGGCAAAAATTCAACAAAGCTCTTCCAACAAGCCAAGGCAGCCCTACAGAAGGAGGAATCAAAAGATGGAAAAAAATGTGATACACTAGAGAATGTAGGAGGAACCAGTAAAGGTTTATTTTTAATGCAATAGGTGAGAAGAAACTTAAACATGATATGGGTTAGACAGACTTTCTTAGTGAATTCTTTGCTGCTGTATTTATATAGCACCAGCAAAACAGTGGTACGACTGTGGAATGGAAGAGTAGATAAGTGAATATGTAATACATCCATATCCGTATCTTTCTTATTGTTATGTGAGTTGTTCCTTGGTAACTTAGCCATTGTTTTCCTATGCTAACGAAATGTTGTTAATATATAAAATGGCTGTTTGTGGAGGCTTTAGAAGTGGATGAGGAAAGAAGGACAGCAAAACGTAATTGAGACAGGAAAGATATGTCAATCTGAATTCAGAATTTTAGAGAATAGCAAAGAAAAATAAGGGGGCATATTTAAATGAATAGTGCACAAAAATGGAAGAAGACAATGTAATGCAAAAGAAAAGACATCTGTTCAAGAAGAATAGTCATATTAAGGTAAACTTTCATGAACTATGTGTTTGATAAAAGACAAGTTTGGAATATACAGAAAAATTATACAAGTATGACCCTACTGTCACTGATACATGCAGTGGTATGTGCTCTGATGGAGAAACAAACACTTCGGAGGGTGAAGTTAACTGCCCTTATTTTTCAGAATCCTTTTCCGGGAAACAGCGTAAGCAGTCTTTTGCAAAGTTTTAACAAGCACAGTTTCAAAAAAATATTGGCAAGGATGCTCGAAGAAGAAGAGAGGGTGAGCCTTCCAGAACCAAGGACAGTCCACAAAGTCTGAATGACTGTCTCTTCAGTCTCCTTCCCTTTTTTACCCCGACAATCCTACAGTTCTCTCCCTCAGTCATATTCCCTTATGGCATCAGATAATCTCAGACAGGTGGGTTCTGAGAATTATCCATCAGGGATAGAGATGGCAGTGGGAATCCCTTCACCCTTTTCATGGGATTCTTCTTCATCCTGCAAACCAGACATCCATGTTTCCTCCTATATTGGAGTAAAGGCTGACTCAAGGGTGACAGAGTGTGTCCCTTCAGCTCAGATGGGACAACGTTTTTACTCAAGGATTTTTCTGGTGCCAAAGAAAACGGAACTTGGAGACTAGTCCCAGACTTATCATCTCTGAATCTTTTTGTAAATATTCCAAAATTCAAAACGTTATACCTTCAAACCCTGTTATTGCTTATTTCTTCCTGCCACTTCTTGGTAACATTGGATTAAAGAGATGATTATCATATTCTTATCTGCAAGAAATTCAGGAGTTTTTTTTTTCTTTAAGATTTTCTGTCTGGCTCTCATTATCAGTTATCTGACTTATCCTTTGATCTGTTCATTGCCACAAGGATATTTGCAAAGTGCCTGGCTCCATTGATTGCTTACTGCAGGCTGCAGTGTATTTGCAACTTTCTGTATTTGAATGATTATTTTGTATTTTTAGACACTTTTTGCAATTTTCAGGATTCCCTGATATGAGTTACGATGCTACTACTCAGTCTCTGGTTTCAGATGAATTTGCAGAAATCATATCTCATTCCTTTCCACTCACTAGTTTTTCTGGAATATCTTCTGGATTCTTCCCTAGTAAGAATTTATCTTCCATTGGATAAGGCAGAACAATACAAGGAAATCATCCTGCATTTCTCCAATTGATCTTAGGCTTTTGCCAGGGAATTTCTTAGGTTTCTGGGTTTCATGGCTTCTGTGGTTATCATGATGCACTTAGCCAGACTTCACATGTGAAGAATTCAGTGGTACCTCAGATCAGTCTGGAATCAGCATCAAAAGCCTTTATATTCTTAGATTCCAGTTTTGGGGTTTGTTAGAACAAGGTTATTGTGGTGGGTGGACCAGTTATTTCTCAGCCTATGACTGCCCTTCTCCCTTTAGCCCCCCCCCCCAACAGATGCTTCAGAGTTTTCTTGAGATGTGCTTTCACAAGGGGTAAAAGTGCAAGGTCTATGGAGCTCTGGTGACAGAAAAAAGTATATAAATGCCAATGAGATGTTGATAGTAATCAATGCTTTAAAGGACTTAAATAATCTTTGGTGTCCAGGACCTCTGCAAATTATCACAGACTACACCACAGTGATGTGGTATGTAAATAAACAATGGGGGACTAAATCTTATCTCCTTTGCAGACTTGCTGTGATTGCCTGGGATAGAGCAACTCAGCTCAAGTTTGACTCTTGAGGATTCATATACACTGTCACAGCACAACATTGTAGCAGGCAAGCTGAGCTGGACCAGGACAGACCCTAACGAATGGAAACTACACCCAGGGGAACACCTCAAATAGATCTGTCTGTCTCCTTTCAAACAAAGAGCTAAAGAGATTCTGCTCCAGGATTTCTTATAAAGCAGGACTGGAAGACAAGATGCTTTTTTATTCCTATAACCCTTTCCCCTTTCCCCTGATACACAAGGTCCTTTTAAAGATTATGAAGGACTCCAGAGATAGTGGTGGTAATGATCCCTTTTTAGCTCAGGCAACAGTGGTTCTCTCTTCTTTTGAAATTGGTCAAGCGCAATTACATAAGTTTCCCACAGTTTCACACAGACTTGGTTTACTCACATAAGACAGAGGATGTTTGAATCACCCTACTCTGAAGACACTGCAGCTGACTGCCTGGATAATAAGAATTTTTTTTTTTTTTTTTTTTTTTGAATGATAGAGTTTTGATACCTTTTAGATACCATTTTCCTGAGAATGTGTAGCAGGTATCAAAGGATGTGAAAAAAACAGCTATGGAAAAGATTTTTAGTTGGTGCCACTCTAAGAACCAGGACGTTTTAAAGGCCCAGTTGCCTCTGGTTCTAGATTACTTGTGTGAGTTATTATCCTTTGTTCTCTGTTACTCTTTTATTAAGATTCATCTTTTGGCCACTTCTGGTTGTCTGACCTTTGATCCCCCTTTTTTCCTGTCCTCAACTCAAGCAGATGTTGACAAAGGGTTTTCTTATTCTTCTTCCTTTAAAATGGGTAACTGCTCCTTTGGATCTTAATTTTGTGCTTGAAAAAAGCAATACTTTTTACAAATGAACCAGCTGATTAGGCCGATGAGGTTCTTAACATGGAAAACTGTGCTACTCATTGCTCTGACTTCTCCAATGTGTATGTGAGTTATGGTAAGTCATCTCTGTCTCATTTTCCATTACGACAGAGATTCTTTGAGAACAAAACCTTTTTTCTGCCTAAAGTGGTTTCATAGTTTACCTTAAGATAGACCATTAATCTCCATATATTCTTTCCAGAACCTAAAAACAAGGGAGAAAGAAATAACAAAATCCTTCAGGAAAGCTGATCAACTGTTTGAGTCCTATGAACGTAAGAAAAAAGGACAGCCAGTGTCAAAGCAGACATTTTCTAGATGGTTGTCTCATGTTATTTCTTTCTGCTATGCTCACAATAAGAAGCTACTTCTAGGCAGAGTCAGGGCCCATTGTACTAGGTCTTTGGCTTTTTCTGTGGCTTTCTGGAAAAGGTAGAATTTAGAAGTATTCTAAAGGCAATAGCTTGTTCTGTGTACATACTTTCACAAAGCATTTTAAACTGAATTTCTCTCCCAGGTCTAGATTAAGTTTTGCTAGGACCATTTTCCAGGGGCTCCTGGATTCCTGGCTTTCTTCCTCTTTTCTAGTTATTCCTAAAGTATGGTTATCTACTCAAATAGCTAAAGTTACTGCAACATAGATCCATATGTTGAACATAGTACAGTCCCTTTCTGCTTCCCTTTGCTTGCTTTTTTAGATGTATTGCCAGGGTGTGGCTGTATATATATATATATATATATATATATATCCTTGTATATGTAGTTACATTGTTTTTTGTTTTATTGTTTCTTTCCTAACATTTTTTGTTTCAGGGTTGTAGCCTGTCTTCCTGGGCCAAAAACGTTTTTGGCACCCAAGCTGTTTTTTTATATGGCTCTTCTCAAGTCATTAGCAGTTTGACTGTATAGAAGGTTCCTATAGCTTTGAAAGCTGACAGGTGATCATATATTGGTCAAGGATGTAACCCAAATAGCTTAGGCAACTGCAGCAGTGATTTACTAGAACATCTACTATTATGGTAAGTTTACTTACACAACTGTACTTTCACTGTGTATTTGCTGCTCCTGAGGAAGATCTTAAGACAGTGAAGCATTTTGTATCAAGTTTGTACTGATGATCTTCAGCTTCATCTCTCCTTTGCCTAGGACTCAGTGAGTGACTTTATTACAGTAGAAGACTCACTTGGTTATCTATGTGAGAATTGCCTGAAGCTAAGCCTAGCAAAGACTGAGGCAGTACTGATGCTTGCACAATATGTCCATCTCACCTCCCATTTCCTTTGCTATTATATACAGGAGGAAATCAATTGGCATTGGTGCCACATGTCTGTAGTCTGGACATTTGTTCTGTACTTTTGTACGGAGTGGATCTGGAACTGTTCCACTGAAGAACCTTGCTATAATGATACAATAGCTTGTATTAGCTTACTTAGATACCAAAGGCTGTCAAATGATGAACTGGTGTGCCAGCAGAGCGTGCAAAATTCATTCAAAATAACTGCAGTAGAAAGATCCCATACTGAACAGTGAATTCCTCTCATGACAATTCTCCAAACTGTGTGAAAGCAGATTTGATAATAGGTAAGAGTATTGTTGCTGTCTATATCCATGACCTCCCCCTGTTATTATTTTAGCAAATAGTAGCAAACATGCTCCTGAACAGTGTATAAAAAACACATGGACAGATGACTTTAACCTGGATGGACTTGGCCCTGTGGTGCTTCAACTTTAAAGATGCATTAGCCTAAATGATCTAGTTCAACTATTAAAAGAATATGCAAGACACAACTCTAAAATAGCCTCCAACACATTAATAGATCATGTATTAACTAGTATACCACACAGATATATCAGATTATCAGTTTTATCGAGTGAACTAAGTGATAACTTTAAAATCACTTAGGAAACCTTGTCAGGTTTTAGTAGAGTGTTCAGTAGCAGAAACCAAAGAACAAAGCCTGCATGCTATACTGCTGACCATTGACTGGCTTCCATTACTTACCATGACAAATCCTAACAATACCTGGTTTTACTTTCTTATCCATCTGTCAGCAATACACAATAAACTATTATCCACAAACATGCAGGTAGATCAGGATGCAAAATATAGTTCTAGTTAACCACAGATGTCAGAGGAATAATTAGACAGTGAGACATACTCTGGAGAATGTAGAGAAACAAGTCTGCCAAAAACAGCTGTCATCATAAATACCCATCACTGAGAAGAACTTGTAGAACAGCAACCATTTCAGAAAAAATGACAGCATACTTACAAACTAGGCAAATAGCCCTCACTGCCTGAAAATGAATAATTTGTAAACCAGTCAAACAGCAAACTGTACATCACAGAACATGAATATCAAAACAGTCTCTCTGTGCAACAAATAACAGCAAATGATTATAAACATTACTTAATAACATTGCTAGTTAAAATCCAGAATCTGGTTGCTGCTACATTAGTTTCTTTCATCATAGATATACCCCTTAGCAGAAATGAGACCCACAATTTACTTCAAGTAAATTGAACTCAAAGAAGTACAAAACCTTATAAATAAAAACAGATAAAAACTCAGGTGCTAGTCTGAGTAACTTGCATCTATGTTTCTTGAAATGGCAGCAGGGTATAATGTTAACAGTAGCTTATATATTTAATCTTTTGTTAACAACAAAATTAGTCTCTGACCTGTTTTAAATATGCAGTTGAAGTAACCATACCCGATATCCCAGTCCCATCCTCAGCCCAGCACTGACACACATTGCCAGTTTATGCCCAGTAGCAAAAATATTTCAAAAATATATAAAACCAAGTAATCATCCACATGAATGTGGTTTGATCTGTAATGTTTAACATTTTTAATAAAATCAGATTGAATGCTTTTATCCAACTAAATAACTGCTGAGTGTATAGCAGCTGATAAAATTTACAATAATATAAATAATGGGTGCCTTATAGCCGGCATATTTATACGCACGGCCAGACTCTACAAAACTCTGGACCACTCCCTTGTCTAATAAACTAGACAAATTTAACTTTGGGCCTAGCACCATTTCTTGGTTTAGGAGTTTTTTACAGAATCATACTTTCCAAGTCCTTGTTGCCTTTTCTTTTATCTGATACAGGAACCATTAACTGTGGTGTTCGACAAGGATCAATATTAGACCCACGCTACTTTCATTGTTCATTAGTCATAATTGATGTCTATCATTGACATATGCCATACAGTGTACATACTAACCAATGAAAGTATACAATTTACCATCTGTCTACAGTGTACATTCTAAGCCGAGGAAGGTATACAGTATGCAAACTGCCATACCTGGCAGACAGATTCAGTGCTAACTTTACTCCCCTCACCCCCTAAAGGGCCCATATCTATACAGGATGAATACAGAGTCCCTGTAATCACAACTACACAGATAAAAGCCGCACTCTCTAAAGCCAAAAACACAGCATCCATGGGACTGGACAACATTCCAGGCTGCATTTTATATGCACTTCAGAACGAACTGGCTCCCCACTTAAGCACCATGTTCAATAATAGCCTTGCATCAGGCTTTGTGCCCACTGAATGGTGCACAGCAGCAGTTATCCCACTCCACAAAGGGGGAGCCACCACTGATCCTGGGAACTATCGACCTATTAGCCTGCCGAGCCTGGTCTGCAAGGCCATGGGAACGTATCATCATGAAACTCATTAACAAAAACATTGGTAACCTCCAAACTCTGGATCCCACCCAGTTCGGGTTTGTGAAAGGCAGATCATGCCTCCTGAACCTGATTGACTTCTTTGAGGCAGTCACCAAAGCCGTAGATGAGGGTAAGGTGGTTCACACAGCCCATCTTGACCTCGCCAAGGCTTTCAACACCATCCCCCATTCTGGAATTATAGCTAAACTCACTAAACTAGGTATAAATTCCTACGTCACAAGATGGGTTGCCAACTGGCTCACTGACAGAACCCACACTGTAAAAGTTGCAGACTCCAAATCTGATCTCAAAGCAGTGATAAGTGGAGTACCACAGGGTTCCGTCCTGGGACCTCTCCTGTTTGGTATCTACTTCTCTGAATTACAGGCTAACACAGAAGGCCTCTGGCTAACGAAGTTCGCAGATGACTGCAAACTACAAACTAGGAACCATAGTCAAGTCCCCAAATGATGTGGACATCCTACAGAAGGGCCTCGCTGAGGCAGATGCCTGGTGTCAGAGCCATGGCCTCAAGCTCATTGCCAAAAAGTGCAGTGTCATCCCCTTTGATAAAAACTCTGCACCTATGAACTACCACACAAGCAGCAATCTACTTAACACCGAATGTGTGATAAGAGACCTTGGGACCCAGGTGGACAGTAGTCTCTCCTTTGATAGTCACATCGCCACAGTAGTCAGGAAGTCCTTCTACGTGGCACACCCTCATCATAAAAGGGTTCTCATCCAGGAAAAAAGAGATAATTGTTCCTCTCTACTCAACACTCATTAGTCCCATTATAGAGTACAATGCCCCTTTTGGAATGTACCTCACAAGACATCTGCAGCAGCTGGAAAGGCCACAGAAGTACCTCACAAAGAGGATTACTGGCCTCAAACAAATGCCCTACACTGACCGTCTCAAAAAACTCCAACTTTACTCCATAGCATATTGCCTACTGTGAGGTGATCTCTGCCTAACATATAAAGCTATGTCAAAACGAGAGCTGTTGGACATGCTACACCTAAAGAAATCCCAATCCTTCCGAGCTACACGCTCTAGGGACCTAAACCGTATCACCACAATAAACAGGACATACTGGAGGGATAGATTCCTGTTCCAGAGACTTCCCATACTCTGGAACAAGCTACCCATCTATGTCAAGCAAAGTTCCTTATTAGCACTCTTCAAGAAAAATCTTGATGTGTGGATGGGAAATAGGAAATACACACCGGGGATCACTTCTGTGTCTCTGCTCAAGAGTGGCAAGGGAAAATAACTTTTTTGGGTGGCGTAAGCCATGGAACCTTGTTGGCTAGGCTTACATAGGCCCTTGGGCCGATAGCCTAGTACCTACCTATGAACCTATGTTATACTTTTTAATTATGTTTGATAGGATAGTAACAGAACTAGAGGAAACTGCCCAAGTGGATTTCATTCAACTTTATATATGAACTAATAAAACAAACTTTTAGGTAACCCTAACAAACTGGCAGTAATGCTGTTTGCTTCCTCTCAAAAACAGTCAAACAGTGCTTCCCCTCCTTTGGACAAACAAAAGCACTACTTTTCAAAAATCCTTTAGGAAAAGTTCTATCCTTGGGGACTCAACAAGAATTGCTTGGTTTCTTTCTTGACTTCTCCTTTTCATTTAAAATGCACATTTAGACAGTGGCTTAGCTGGTTCAACCAGTTATAATAGTTTAGACTACACAAAAAGTGCTACAGCACTCTGGTTTGACCACAAATGCAGTACTGGCTTTTAAAAGCTGGTATTGTGTTAAAGAAAGATCAGGACTGGCTGATCTCGCCCCCAGCACTTTGTGCCCAGAGCAGTAGCTCCTCTCACCCCACCCTAGTTGCACTAATGAGTTGCACATGGCTACAAAGCATCACATTTCCTCTTACATGAATTATCTCTGTTATTGCAAGGGATGTGCGTAGACCCAAATTAGTGTATGAGCTCCCTATTATCTTACTCCCATTGCCAAGCAATACACTATTACTATAAACATCCTTGAATAAAATATGTCAATTTTCTCATGTTGCAAGTCCATGATACACTACTGTGAACTCCTAAACAGATTCCATTGGCTGCCAATGAGGGTTATACCTTCCCTTCTGCTGGATGCTCTGCTATATAGACTAATAATTACATCACTGCCCACCCTTGCATAGTAAACTAGCACTCAGGACTACACCAGTCTCCTCAGAAATAATACTGAAAGCTTAATCCTGCTAATAAGACCACTGTACAGTTTAGCTACAGGTGAAAAAGCTTTTCTGAAGAAGTACCAGTGTCTGGAATCATATTCCAGAAAATATTTGGTTACAGGAAGCATTGTCCACTTTCAAAACTAAACTAAAGGAACACCTGTTCAAAGCAACTGCATGTAAATAGATAATGGTTAGTAAATCTCAGGTATACTGAGTAATGTTTGCATGCAAGTACTCAGTGGTCTCATTTATGAACTCCACTATGAGCAGCAATCTAATGAGCAATGCTTGAGCACAATTATTGTAAGTAGTGTGTAAACTATATTGCAAAACACTGTACATATTGAATGTTTATTATTATGGTGTTAAGGGATAGTGGATGACTCTTGTATTCACAGAATCATATTTT
Organism: Protopterus annectens; assembly: GCF_019279795.1. NCBI lineage: Eukaryota > Metazoa > Chordata > Ceratodontiformes > Protopteridae > Protopterus > Protopterus annectens. The sequence goes on from NC_056745.1 coordinate 407,167,101, forward strand.
TATACAAATTAAGCTTTAAAAACTGACCTTTAACCTTAATCACAAATGTATTCTTTTTTTTACTCTTTTGCTCAGGTGTTTGCAACTGCATACTGTGAATTGTGCTCACTTTTGAGTCCAGGGCATAGCTAAAACGTTTGACTGACAAGTCTACCCATTTAATTAACAACTAAATAGCTAACTAACTAACTATATAAATAAACATATTAAATAAATTCTGTTAGAAGGTTGCTTATGGATCACTTTTGTAGCTAATGTTAGTTACTGTTTGCTGCTTCTTAGAAATAACTGGTGGAGGCTTATGTTTTGGCCAGTCCTCTGAAGGCACTGCGAGAGAGGTTACTAATTGTTACAAGGGCCTAGCTCAAATGCTGTGGATGTCTGTCCTTTACATGTCTTACATCTTTCCATTGAAACTGGCAATATTTTGTGATGCCTGTAACTCAGTGGTCTCGTATAGAAGGCCTCTAAAATCTTCTCTGTTTAGATGAGTGCATTTAAACCTAAGCAGATGTATTGTCAAAGTTTTACAACCTTTTTTAATATTAATTTTTTATGTATGTTTTATGTCGGTCTGGTTTAAAAGGATCTAATGTCATTTTCATTCTTCAACTGTTGGGTTCAGATCCGAGTCGGCCACTTTTTCCAGCTTGTGGAACACTGAAACTCCTGAGCACCTCCTTTACCCACAATGCCGTAGTCCCTTAGCATCCTCAGATCTCATTTGCTGCCTTGACATTCGGACGTGGTTGCTGTAAACTCTCGGGTAGTAGTAGAGTTTGTGAGTAAATGTAGTTTCCTTATTTATAGCTGAAGAATGAAAATTACATTACATCCTTTTAAACCAGACTGACATAAACCCAGTAGCAAAGAGAGTATCTTAGACTGGATCTTAGTAAATAGTCATCCCCTCTCGTATAAAGCTGGTACCCTTCCTGACGATATCAGTGACCATTCATTTACTTATATATTCAAACAAAAAACCTTTATTCCCAACCAAACTACCTTTAAAACTACCCGGAACAAAAATAATTTTAATCCAACAAGCTTCCAAGCAGAGCTTCAAGCCTGTGACTGGTCACCCTTAAAAGAACTCCCACTTGAGGAAACAGTATCCTACTTTAACTCCAAATTCTTACAAATCTTAGAATTCCATGCCCCCTCTCACTCTATAAGAACTAGAAATAAAGCAGCTCCATGGCTCACTAAAGAGACTAGGCAACAAATCTTACAAAGAAATAAAATCTGGTCTGATTGGAGAAACACTAAAAACCCAATTGATCATCAAAACTTTAAATAGCTGAGAAATGCCACCAAAAAATCAATACTACTTGATAAAAAAAATATTACTTTAAATTCCAACAAAAGCACCAACAACAACCACAAACCTTCTCGTCAGGTATAAATAGACTATTACACCCTGGACACTCAAGACACCAACCCCATCGGATCTCTCCCTTAACACTCCTAACCAGATCGCTGATGTTTTCAAAACCTTTTTCACCTAAATTGTCCAATCTCTAGCAAACTCCTTACCTCCGGTTAGCTCAACCCCCCTCATCCTCCCTAGCTAGCATACTTACTACCTTTCATTTAAAACCAATTCCTACATCCCTCATCTACACCGTACTTTACAAACGTAAACCATGTACTCCCTCAGCTGATCTCCTACTATCTGAATACCTTCAAACAGCAGCAAAAGTTCTTGCCTATCCAATCTCCATCCTAATTAATAGAACCATTACTGAAGATTCCATCCCATCTCTCTGGAAAATCTCTCACATCATTCCACTTCACAAGGGTGGTAACTCAACTGAACACTCTAACTTTCGTCCTATAGCCCTACTTTCTCCTTTCGCCAGAATCATGGAAAAATGCATCCATCAACAACTTCTGCATCACCTTCTCCAAAATAACCTACTAGCAGACTGTCAGCATGGTTTTAGACCTTTCCATAGTATTACCACTGCTCTCCTATCCTTCTCTGACTGCATTAACAAACATCGTAATAGTACCATGCTATCCTCTGCACTCTTTATTGACTTATCTAAAGCTTTTGACATGGTTAACCATCAACTACTTCTGAACATACTAAAAATCACTTTCACTCAACACACAGACATTAAAATGGTTCAGCTTTTACTTTCATAATAGACAGCAAGCTGTCCTTTGGGGCAATAACCTATCCACACATCCCCCTATTACCCTTGGTGTCCCTCCAGGCTCTATCCTGGGACCTCTCCTCTTCTCCATTTTTATCAATGATCTTAATATAAATCTTCCTGTAGCTACCTGCATACAATATGCAGATGACTCCACACTAATTTGTAATGCCTCTTCTTCATCAGAACCCCAATCCATCACCCAAACAGTATTTAACCTTGTTGAAAACTGGTTCCTACAATGTTGCCTTCTCCTAAATGCCAAAAAACAAAACTATTGCTATTTACTCCAACTCTAAAATCCTCCCCAATAAATTTCTCCATTACATCCAGCGATGGTACTGTCATAGCTCCTGACCCAACTACCAAACTCTTAGGTGTAATAATTGACGACAACCTTAACTTTGACTCACATATCAACTTTACTATTAAATCACTAAACAGAAAACTTGGTTCTCTGTATAGGATAAAACCTTTCCTTACCCCTGAAGCCAGAACTACCATTGCCCATACCCATCTGATTTCTACCCTCCTCTATGCCTCCCCTATTTATACTAATTTTTCCAAAAGCAACCTTATTAAGCTGGCAACCTCCTATAACAACATTGCCAGATTTGCTACAGGCTCTCCATTTAGAACTCACCATTGCCTGAATCTCAAACAGCTGGGATGGCTAGAACTGCAAAACCAGCTGATATTTCAACAACTCACCATCACCCATAAGATTCTGTACCATCCTAGTAATACTCCTACTCTCTGTAGCCTTATCTTCCCCTATGTAAATCTTACTACCCTTCGCTCAGCAAATAAATCACTGGTTACCATCCAGAAATCCCACAACAAAGCAGGTGATTCTCTTTTCTCTAATTCTGTGGGGAAGATTTAGAATAGGCTTCCCAGCAAACTTGCATCATTATCATCATTACCACTCTTCAAAATCCAACTAAAAATTCTACTAAAGACACAATGGCTGTGCCCATGTACTAACCCAGACTAACACCCATCCAGTATATTGTTACTGTTTACCTCTTTCCCATTACCCTTAAAGTAGGATTAGTAATCCTCCCCTTTTTCCCAATTTTAAGTCTAGTTTTTCTCAGGGAACTATCATTTGAGTATGTACTTTGTAACACTCATCCAGCTGTGAGCACTACTGCTCCACCTTGTATATAGAGTAACAGTCTTTTTACTTTGAGAGTATTATTTGTTTAGGTGTATATATGCAAACTTTTTTTATTATCTTAGAGATATACTTTATTAATCAACTGTAATACTTTTATTTCAACCCTTACTTCTTTCCTGACCTACTTTATGATGAATGCCTAACCCTTTACCATGTAAATAGTACTGTATTGTTGTGTTATACTCTGTAGTAAATTGCTTTAAAGTTAGCCTTTTGATGTAAATCAACAATGTATTTCAAATAATTTTTAATTTTGCTGTACTGTTTTATTAGCTTAATTTTGGAGCTTATCTCCCCGGGCCTCAACTGAAAATGGACATGTATCCAGTTGGACTAGCCCGGTCTACAAATGTAAAATAAAATAAATAAATAAATAAATAAATAATATATCTCTTTCAAAAAACTTTCTACATGTGCTCCCTTGTTTCTGTACACATAGTTGATAATCTATATTTCTTTCCTTTTCCCTTGCATACCTTTAGGTATATCTTTGTATTACCATTATTGATAATACTTTCCTTTTGTTTTTTTCTTCATATTTTCCCTAAAAAAATCTTTCTCTTCTTCATTTTTTGGTAGTTTGGAATATGGCTGAAAAACCCTCCAGATTTTAAAAATGTATGGCCTGTGGCCCTAAGATTCCTCTCCCTGATGCACATGCTATGTGTGTATATTGTTTAGGACTGGCATACCTAGATTTTGCCTGTGATATATGCAAAGCCTTCAACCCCCAGGGCTTTAATTGATAGAAAAAGAAACTCATTTTGAGAAGGTTGATACAAAACAAAAAGTTCTGATGCAGCATCTGGGGCTTAAACCCCTAAGAAACCTGATAAAAAAGAGGCTCAGAATCATTCCCTGGTGCCTACAGGTTTTTCAACTCCAGGCTTGGAACCGCCTATTAATATTTCCAAACCACTGGATCCAGCCTTTTGGGATCTAAAGACAAAGTCCTCTGATCCAACCCCTTTGGATCCAAAGACAAACACCAAAGACAAAATCTTTGAATCTGACCCTCTTGGATCTGAAGAAGCTTTCAGATAGGTCACAATGGATCAGATCTCCTCTGCATTTGGATGTGGTGCCCTCTCATCTCCCATCTCCCTTTCTGGACAGGTCTCCAATGTGTCATCATTCTAAGGCTTCATCCATAGCATCTTCCTCTCACTCCTTCAGAAGTCTGACTGAAGCAGATATGGACAGGGTGATGAGTAAATTCCTCTCAATGCAAATTAAAATTTGGGGTTCTCAAGGCTCTTACCCCATTGGGGCCAGAGACTTCATGAGTACTACCCCTTCTGTACTGTATCCTTCTCCGATCTGACCTTTGGTTTTGGAGCAGTTGGATCTGAGGATCCTAGCACCATCCATATCAGATCCAAAGATCATAGTATCTTCTACTCCTGTACCATCTCTGAGTATACTGGTTCCAAACACATCAGAGCTGGATGACTCTTGGAGCCATAGTGTCGATGCTGGATCCGGGGTGTTAAATTCAACTCCGAGGTTGTAGGAGCCATCTCTGCCCCTCAGAGCCACAGCATTGGACAGCTCATATCTGACTCCTGCCTTGAGTGGTTTGCCTTCTAGTCAAAGGGAGCCTACGGTCCAGAAGCATGTCTTCTCTGAGCCATTGGTCTCTTTCTCTCCTATGCATTCTGCTTTTGAGATAGTGAAGAGAACCTTCTCTTCTCCATGAGATAGGACATATCCACCCTCCTGGGCTCCTACTTCCCTGACCCAGTTGTCTTTGCATCTTGAGCCTCATCTTCCTGCACCACAAGGACAGCCAGCCCAAAGTCACCAGGATACCCAGCAGGGTATATTGATATCTTCCATTACTTTTCCTGAACATCCCGCCAGAGAAGTCCCTAGGAAGAGAAGGTGCAAAAGGAGGCACTTTGACTCTTCTCAAGAATCTGTCACAGAGGATGCTAACTCTGATGAGGGGGAAGGGTCCCCAAGATCACTACTTGATGACATCTCCTTTGGAGACATTCTGTAGATCCTCAAGCAAAGGGATGTCTGGTCTACTGACAACCCTCCCAAGAGGAGTCAGTATTCCTGGAAGCCTTTGGAGCTGGCCCATCTACCTCCTGGGTGACTCTGCTTGCCAATAAGTTCATTGATTTGATCTTTCAATGGGCATGGAAGGAGCCTGACTCTGTTGAGACAATCCTCGGGAGACCAGACAGGATCCTGGCACCACCGAAGAACAGGGAGTTTTGGAGCAAGGGAGTAACAGTTGATGCCATGGTCATAGTGGCCACAAAATAGGAACTTGCAGAACAAAGTTCTTCTGTTCATCCCCCTAACAGGGAGTCTAGGGCACTGGACAGATTCAGGAAGCATGTATATGCTTCAGTGACTTTTGCCCTTTGGTCGCTAAACTATTTGGCACACTTCACTAGACTTCAGAGGGATTTGATTGAGGAACTTACCAAATCCCTCTCTGGGACCAATACTTCAGAGGCAGAGAGCTTGTTTGCCTCACAGTTGACTACCCTACAATCTATTTCAAACTTGTCCATGAGGGTCATCTGCTGTGCAGCTGAAGGTACCTCAAGGGTAGTGGGTTCAGGCATCTCCATTAAGAGACATGCCTGGATGCACCTGTGTGATTTCGCAGAGGCTTTCAAGTCTTCCTTTGTCAGTGCTCCCTTTGATGGAAGTTCTTTATTTGGCCCCAGAGTCAAAGACACACTACACAGCTGCAAGCCGGTAGATAAATCCCTGTCTTCTGTGGGCATATGTTTTTTGACTCCTCAAAGGACCTTTTCTAGGAACCAATGAGGTGGTCAAAAAATGTGGTTCAGACAGTCCCAGGGCCCCTTTTGTGATCCACATGGAGATAGTTCCCCAAGTGGCAGGAGGAGGACTGTAACGGAAGACGCTGCCCACACGGCAGAGGTGGTCCGCAAAACCAAGGATCTTGAGATACCTTCTCTGACAGACCCTTCCAGTACCCCTGAAAGGAGGCCCAACGGTCAACCTCTGGAGGCAGTCAGGGATATTTGTCCTGCACCAGAGAGCCTGGCTAGAGATCACGAAAGATTCTGGGTGCAGAGGATTATTTCCAGAGGTTATATCATATCCGTTTCCCTTAACAGTAAACAAAATTTCTGATGTTCCACCCAATCAAAGCAAAGTAGCAGCACTGGAAATAAAAAGCTACTAAAAACAAGAATCATCCAAGAGGTCCCCCCAGATCAGAGAGAGTACAGAACTAATTCCAGGTTCTTATTAGTGCCAAAGAAAACAGGGGGCTGGAGATCAATTTTGGGTCTCAACAATCTGAACAAGTCAGTTCATTACACAAAGTTCTTGATGGTCATAGTTCAGTCATTCTGCTTTTTTGCACAAGGACAACTGAATGTGCTGAATGCATCTTCAGGATACATACTATCAATTAAAAGTGAACAGATGATCCAGAAAATACCTACATTTCCAGCTGGGAGCCAGTCATTACCAAATCAGAGCTCTGCCCTTTGGTCTCACCACAGCCCCAAGGGTGTTCACCAAATGCATGTCAGTAGTGGCAGCTTACTTGAGACTGCAGGGATTCTGGGTGTTTCCTTTCTGGATGACTGGCGCATAACCATCCCAATCAGACATCTGATAAAAGCACAAGATTATGTAATCCAGTTATGCTGTCACCTGAGAATTACCTCCAATCACAACAAATCTCATCCAAAGCCAACTCAAATATTGGAGTTCATCGGAGCTTTGTTCAACATGGTATCCTTGACAACCTCCCTTCCTTTACTAAGGGTACAAACCATACGTGAAAAAGATTGTTCTAAGTTCTTTTGTTTCAGCTCGATTGGTCCTTCAAGCATTGCGATCAATGTCTGTTGTGATAGCTTTGGTTCTGTTAGCAAGTTATCTTATGAGAACTCTTCAGTGGATCCTAGGGACTCAGTGTTCCATTCTTCATTAACCTTTATCCACCCAAATCAGGTTAACTCGGACATGCAAAAATGACCTCTTTTGATGGATTTACTCTGATCAGATAATGCAAGGTTGCCCCTTCATTCTTCTTCAACCCATGGCCATAGTAACCACGGATGTTTTCCAAATCAGGGGGCAATGGCACTTCTTGGGAAAGACAGTCCAAGACACATGGCCCCCCGAAGAAGCCAATATGCATATCAGTGTTCTAGAAATGACAGCTGTCTTCTTAATGTTGCAGGCCTTCCATGACACTTGACCTTCCTGGATCATTACGATTCAGACAGACAATATGTCAGTGGTCTGGTACATCAAGAAATGATCAGGAGCCAAATTTTACCCCCTGTGACGAGAAACTTTGAGAGTGTGGCAATGGGTGATCTCATCCAATCATTTTCTGTTAGCAGTGCATATTTCGGGGACATTCAACATGATAGCAAACAAGTTAACCAGGTCCATTCTAATGCCTCACAGGTGGTCACTCAAAATGAAAATTGTGAAAAGATTTTTTGTGAATAGGGCCAACCTTGCTGCAATTTCTCTGCATCTCCCCTCAACAATAAATGCAGCAGGTTCTTTGCCCTGTTTCATCCACCGGGGGAATTAGCGAAGGATGCTCTTCTCTATGATTGGCCCTTCGGTCTCCTCTGTGCCTACCCCTAGTACCTCTAATCCCCAAATTTCTTCAGAAAACATCTCGACTTATTGCCATCATCAGATTTGGTTTCCTTTCTTTTGGCCTCATCTCCTTTGCCCACCTTGGATTCTGTATCCAATTCCAGACCTTCTATCTCATCTGACAAACACTGTACACCCAGACATTCTTGGCCTGAAGCTGACCACTTGATTTTCCACTTCCATTGGTAGCTAAACAGCCTAGACTGTCCTCCCCTGGCCACCACATTCTTTTATCTTCCCATAAAGCTTCCACTAGAAAACTTTACAGAAGTAAATGGAAAATATTTGTTTTTTGTGTGCAGCAAAAAGACATTGACCCTTTTTCAGCATCAGTTCCTAAAGTTCTTGAATGTTTAGCTACAATCATCAATGGAGGTGCTAGTTCTTCTACTGTTAAAGTACAATTATCTGCCATTTCTAATTTTCATATGGGAGTAAATAATTAATCTTTAGCTTCTTCCAAACTTTGTAAAGCCCTTTTAAAGGGAACCCTTCTTAGGCCTCTATTAAAAGATCCCACTCATCCATGGGATTTAAGTATTGTTTTACAGTCATTGACACAATCTCATTTTGAACCATCAGCTAAATGTGAACTAAACTTTTTGACCTGGAAAACTGTCTTTTTGTGGCCATTATCTCTGCTAGAAGAGTTTCAGAACTACAAGCCCTCTCTTCCAAATCTCCTTATTTAATTTTTCATGAAGATGGAGTATCCTTATGAACCATCCCCTCCTTACTTCCTTAAGAGGTGTAAGAATCCAGCATTAATCAGGTTATCAACCTTCCAGTTTTCTTTCCAAATTTCTCAAAGGATAGTGTATGTTACACATTTTGGATGTTCACTGACAATTATAATTCTATCTACACAGCACCAAACATTTAAGGAAATTGGAACAATTGTTTCTCTCCTTTTCAGACTCAAAATTAGGCAAACCAGTTTCTAAAGTGAACCTAGTCAAATGCTTAGCTAATTGTATTATCTTTGTTTATAATAAATTGTGAATGTCTTTACCAAAACCACAAAGATCTTCATTGGATGATATTTGTGCAGTTGCAACTTGGGCTAATCCTCTTACCTTTATTGCTCATTACAAATTGGATCTGGTGTCTAGGGGAAGAGCAGCCTTTCGCTCAGCAGTGCTCAGGAATATCCTTCCTTAGAGTCCTCCCGTGATCTAGGTAACTAGGGTCTCTGTCCCAACAGTTGAGAAAATGAAAAAGACAACATCAGATAAAGAAGTTATGTACTCGACATAATGTTCCATCTGTGTTGTCTATTTTCATTCTTCCTCAATGGCCCTCCTTCCAACCCCCTACCATTTTAACTTCTGGAAGGTTCTTTACTTTGAGCTTCTGATGTTGTTATTTCATCTTCTTTTATTTCATACAGGGTTGAAGGACAGCAAACAAAGTCTGAGGATGTTAGGGGACTAGTGCATTGTGGGTAATGGAGGAACTCGAGAGTTTCAGTGTTCTACGAGCTGGCGAAAGTGACCAAGTCAGATCCAAAGGTCAGATCCGAACCCAACAGTTGAGGAAGAATGAAAATGGATAAAACAAATGGAACGTTATGGTGAGTACATAACAACTTTTTTTGTTTACAGTTCATATATATACACACACACACACACATTATATATATATATATATATATATATATATATATATATATATATGTGTGTGTGTGTGTGTGTATGTATGTATGTAAAATTTCAGGTGATGTATAAAAAGTAATGCAGTTACACAAATTACAATGTGTTACTGCCTTTGCACATGTTTCAGAATATTACAGTAAAATGCCTTGCAGTGGCTTACACAAACTACATATTATTTTTGTTAAATAAATCTGTATTTTTATGCAGAGTAGTTTCTGAAAGAGGATGGCAAGACTGCAGGATGTGTCATAAAGGAAGGAATTAATGGTTCTGAGGTTGTACCCTTTCCCTGCTGTCAAACATTGAGGGGGTATGTTTTATTTTTCCCTTAGAGAGTATGCATTCTATCTTTAGCACTTTTAATGACCATTATCTATTAGACTGTAATTTATTAAGGATACAAATCAGTATGGCCTGCTTATAGATAACTAAAAAGGTACCTGATGGGCTCTAACTGCAAAAGTAAGTACAAGGTCGTAAATTTGTAGAATGTGCTACCAGAAACAATTGGGGCAGAGGAAAACTTGTTGAGTTTAAAAAGTAGCCAAATGACTACATCTGATAAGAGGTATTTCTTGTAATAAGGACACATATTATGGGCATTGTTTGTCCTATCTGAGGCATATCATGATTGATTATTGAACATTTGAGCTGTTGTGGAATTTTGTAGAACAGCATTCAGAATGCAAAGCCTAATTCTGACAGTCATTAAATAACAGTGAAAAATAACCTTTACCATAAGCTATCAATATAGCTTATTTTGAAGTTTGCATTTTGTCTTATATTTACAAGTTAAATTTCTCTTTTTACATATTCTTATCAGTATATCATATTAAGGATCTGAAACATCCAACTTACTCGCCACCAAATGTGATATTATTTCAAACTGATTAGACAAGGAAGGACTTCTTATTTCTAGGAGATCCCTGAGAATTTAATATGTCCTCCCCTAATACCTGCTATGGGGGAACTGTCACACCTGGTTCTTCTGTGAAGGAACTCACCTCCAGAATAGACTGAGGCACCTAAAACTGGAGCTGTACAGGTTGATAAACATTGTAAAGGCACCAAGCAGTTAAAGGAAATGTTAAAAATGTTATTATAGAAATACAAATATCAGAAGACAAAGGGTCACCAAATGACTAAATCCATTGTGCACTTTGAATTTCTTAATTAGAAAAGCAATGTTGAGGTGTATTAAGGACGTATATTAGGAATACTGCATTTGATGGTCAGTATTGCTAAAAATACCTTAATCATTCATCAAGTGCATTTTATTTGACAAATGATTAGTGTCTGAGAAATTTACAAAAAATGACTATAGCTCTTTAGACTCCAGACCAAAGCTTGCCTTTATAAAAGGCTTTAAAGGCCCGTTTATCATATGTGCAAAGACTGCAACCAGTATGTCACCATTTACAATGACATGTCTTATTTGCATAGTTGAATTGTCATTGCAGTGATTTGGCCCGTGTTACAAGAATATACAAAGTTAACATTGATTTGAGACTGAATTGATCATGAAGGGTTAAATTATAGCACTGTATTTTTGCTACATTTAACATGACAAAAAATAGCACTTTTTGAGAAATATTTTATTTCTGATGTTATGCAAACACAGTCTCAAGAAATGTTTCTGCTGTGTTACAGAGTCTTTGCCTGTCAGAACAAGTTGCATATGCCTCTGTTTGGAACTTAGTAGCTCAACAGTAAAAGTATAATGGCTATGCATGCTTACAGGTCGCCCTGCCAATTTAAGACTAATTTCTGAAGTAGTACGAAAACATTCAAGAAGATGTCATGAAACTCAACTATGGACTGGTCTTAACTTTAGTTTTTAGGTATTATGATGTACACACTTTTTGAAATATGTGTATTTTGTGTGTGTGTCTGTATTTGAGGGTGCCAGCACAGGACCACAGACAGAAGATGTCACTTCTGTGGAAAAAACATATTTCTGATTTAATGCCAAATAAATAGAACTGTGTTCTGGACATGTATTGCATCCTTCTTTTTCAAGAGATGCCATGTACTGCCCCCTTACAAAAAATGAAAATAGTGCAACTTGGCAGCCTAACAATGAAATGCCTGTAAAAGCCTGCACTATCACCTACATACAGAAATCAGTTGTTCAGTCGCTCTTTGATAGTTATAAGTAAATGTTTCAGGGCATTATGCTTGGACCATCAAGTACATACTACATGTAAGAATATCATTCTGCCATAGATGCAGAGGAGAAAAAAACTGACAGTACTGCTGGTAAGTTTGATGCAGAGAAAGCTTTTGATAGGGTAAGTTTGGAATTTACGGATTTTGTCTGAACAATTGAGGTTGTCTAGATGAAAAAGGTAGGGATATCCTCTTGCCCCCTTGTTGTTTGCAAAATATATATATATATATATATATATATATATATATATATATATATATATATCCATCAGTAATGAAAATACAAAGTAGAAACATCCATGGATATGAGTGGAAGCGTATACAGGAAAAAATAACGTTGTTAGCAGGTGACAGAATAATATATCTGACAAATTCAGAACAAGATGTCCCTGTGTTGTAGAATGTTTTGAGACAGTTTCATATTTTTCAAGTTGTAACGTAAATGTAGATATAGCAAGCATAGCCGGCTTTAGTCAACAGAGAACCCTGAGGTCGCTGGGTGCCTCCTATTCCGGGGGGGCCCCCCAACCACAGTAAGTTATTTATCTTGATATCTTGTAACATGTCTGTCAAACTAACAAAAGCTAGTACAGCAACTGTGTATACTTAATAAACCAAGTGGGTAATAACTCTGGATTATTTATATGTCCTTTAAAATTCAAACATATCTCTGGTTATTGTAACAGTGTTTTATCAAGTAACTGGCTTCACAATCCCATTAAATACTTTACCACTGTCATAGAGCCTTGGCTTAGTTAAACCCCGATTGGTGGATATTCTCTCCACTAAAACCAACAACATAGCCAGGTTTAAATACCTGCAATACCTGTGGCTGCAAGGGGGCCCCTTAATCATCCTCGACTGTGTGGGTGCCCCAGAAAAGCAGCTGATGGACATGAAAAATGTGGAAACAAATGTATTAATTTCCTTATTATGCTTTTTAACCTGAACAGGACTCTGGTATGACCCTGTTAGGATAAAGCTGATAATGAACATAAGCAAGGTAAGCAGTAGAGAGATCAGCAGGCCGGAGTGACTAATCTGAGAGCAAACCTTGTATTCTAAGAAGAGCTGATGTTTCCGATCTTCAGGGATGTTTTTTTTTTTTCAGGGAGTTTTATAAATATTGGTAGAACACCAGATACCACAACTCACAATTATTTTGCAGAAGAATTCAGCATAATACCAAACATAATAGCAGAACAAAGGCTCAAAATCAGGAACATGTTGTAAATATGATAATAAATAATTCAGTTTTAAAAAGTTAATAGAATAACACTTTTTGCATCAACATGCATTTTTTAGACAATAAGAAGTATACATTTCTGATACCTGGAATTATTGACTGTCTGTATCCCTGAATGATTTATTAGGGAATCAAACTTTTTACGAAGGGCAGATAAAAATTATGACCAAAATCAAGGAAGGTCTGTGTAATCAGAGACAATGACAGGTATGCATTACTCCTCACCAAGGTAAATAAAAGTGACTTACCCTGCTGCTGTTTGCTATTTGCTAAACAGCATTCAGTGATCTGGTGTGATAGTACCATTGTTGCACAATGTATTGCTATTTGCTGAAATAAGTACAAAGCTAGTATTGCTATGGCTTTTGTATGTGTTTGTAAAAAGTATTACAGATTGTTATTTCTGGCATACACCTAATAATGCCAGGACTCATATATCATTCTTCTGGGTATCAGTGAAAAATGCAGCAAACAAGTAATTATATTTCAAAAGTAATGCATAAAATATATCACAGAAGATTCAGACACTTCAATCTTCAAGGAGTCTGGTGGCCTTCCCTCCCTGGACTGTATAAATCGATATAGGGGTGCTCCCTTAATCATCCTTGACTGTGTGAGGGCCCCACAAAAGCTGTTGCTAATTGGAGAAATATGAGAAAAAAATGTATTAATTTTCTGACGACAGTCTTTAACCTGAACAAGGCTGACTCTGTTAGGATAAAGCTGATAATGGCTTGTGCTCCCAACTGCACCCATTCTAAAACCAGCCCTGTTTGGATGTGAGTCTACAGAGAGCTGCTGTAGGTTATGAGAGGAGTTGTGGCTACTTTTTTTACTTTTTATTACAGTCAAACCATGGAGGTTTGCAAATAAGGTCATTACAGTTTTTGTTTGGGCTGAGAACAGTGTGGTCATTGTTTCTTTTACTTTTCTCACAGACCTCAGAGGTGTACAAAGAAGGTTACTATAGCTTGTGTAGGGGCAATGTACTATCTAGGAGCAACAAAGTAGAATACATTGCTGTAATCATTATTTTTTCAATTTCACATCAGGCACGTATACAGGTAGCTGCCTTTGATGGGAAGGATTGAGGAGTGAAGAGGCATGCTATGTGTATGTGGGTTCCCTACGTTAGAATGAAAGCTCGGAAGATCGACAATGAAATCACCAACGCCAGAAGACCGACGGAGCAGATAACCCGACAACTTGGAATCCCGACAGCGAAAACACCGACATGGGAAATGTGTGAGTGCGACTAGGTAAGTGTGTGATAGTGAGGGATTTAGGGTTAGGGTGCGTGTAAGGTAAGTGTGTGATAGTGAGGGACTTAGTGTTAGGGTGCGGGTATGGTAATTGTGCGATAGTGAGGGACTTGAGGGTTAGGGGCGGATTAAGTGAGTTAGGGTTAGTGTGCAGGTAAGGTAAGTGTGCGATACTGAGGGACTTGAGGGTTAGGGGCGGATTAAGTGAGTTAGGGTTAGGGTGCGGGTAAGGTAAGTGTGCAATAGTGACGGACCTTAGGGTTAGGGTTTGGGTTAAGGTTAGTGCAGAGATAGTTGTGTGTAAGGTGTAGTGTAGGTTTTTAGGTTGTTGGTGTGCTTGTGTTGTGTTTGTGTTGTGTGGAACAGCGGATGTTTTGTTTTGTTAACTGTCGGTATTGTGGTTTGTCGGGCATGTGAACTTTCGTGTTTTTGTGGTTTCGTTCTTGTGGTGTCGGTGTTATGGGTGTCGGAATTGTGGACTGTCGGTCTAACATCGTAGACCCATGTATGTATCTCAGCACTCACTTGAAACACATGACTGTGGCAGTTTGAACATCTGCTTTCATTCCAGTCTAACACCAGAGGGATGCATAGGCAGACCGTATTCCCAGATTGGACCTATGTATCCAGACAAGTGGCTGGTCAGTTTGTTGTGAGCTGCCATTTTGTCATCTTTGAATAATAAGCCTTGAACAAAACTTGTCTTCCTTGAAATAAAAAAAAGACTGAAATTATTTTGTTACTCATGGTTTTTGTTTAGGAAACCATTGGATTAAAAGATTGGAAAAATGCTCTAAAATGTATCCCAAAACAGCTATAATACTGTGGCTTTTTGGACCCTGGCTTAACTGGGTTATTTCATATTGTTATTACTGTGCTGTTTTGGTCAGGAAAGGTGAGTTGAAAGGATGCAAGGAAAGCTAATGTTGAACAGCAACAATGAATTTCTTTCCTTAATCATAATTTCTGTTCAAGCCGTCATTGGATGAAAAGATTATGTAAAAAGAAAAATAATTAAAATACAGTTTAGAGCATATAGACAGCATTTCACCTAAGTCCACACCCATACATAGACTTGCTATACTGTATCATTGTTGTAACCAGTAACTGTCTCTCTGCGAGATGGGTGAACACAGGGTGGTACCTAGACCTGTTGTACTGCAAGAGCATTATAGCTATAGGTCATTCTGTACATAGTATTCCTAAAAGTTTGAACTAAAAGGCTGTTTCAGAGGGGTGGCAGTGACAGGATGATACTCTGATGGAAGTGCCTAGGGGGCCCCCCGAACAAAACATTTGTTGGGTGCCCCCAAAATGCTAACTCTGGCCCTGATAGCAAGAGCTACTTATGTAAATTATGTGCCACATGTGAATTAGTACAGCAATTCCTGTACCTTTAGGATGGCATGATAAAATGAAGTAACGAGTATGCTTAAGCAAAAACTCATTAATAGTGGCAATGGAGATATGGGAAGAAACTAAGCAGAAGATATTCCAAAAGATGACTGAGTAGAAGTTCTTCATTATGGACCTGGATAATAAGGTACAGGCAGTGAAAATGTTTTTGGTCCCCTTGATTTGGTATGTTGGCCAGGTGTATTTATATCAATTGGATGATAAATTATGGCATGAAATAAGTAAATAAGGAATTGAAAACTTGATTGGGAATGAATGAGGCCTAAGACTAAATGGGATAAGATGATCCTAGTTATAAAGCAAGGAAGCATGTGGGCTTCCTTAAAACTAAGCAGTTTCAGTTATTATATGTACTGAAATCGAAGGATATAAAATGATATGGAAAGATATGATGATGGAGCACCAGAGATAATGATATATTATTCTGTTGGTGCTGGGGAATAACAAAAACAACCAGGGAGACCATTATTTATATTAAGTGGCAGATAGTATACTGAGATATGAGCTAGTCAGGGAGTGGAATAATAAGGTTTTGCTGATAGGGATTCCAAATTAAGGAATGGATAGAGTGGGCAAGAAACAATGGGAAGTAACTACAGGAAGTACCTGGGGTGGACAAAGAGAATAGGAAGCAGCAAAATAACTGCTTGGATTACATGATAGGAATTGTCTCACTTATCAGGGAATAATAGCAGAATATAATAGTGAGGAGAAAAAAAGAGTGTCAGCTCAGTGACCTCCCCTGGTGAAATATTTGGTGAAACAGAGAACAGATGGGGCAATGGAACAGGGACTGCAGTTGTAAGAGTGAGCAATCGTAAGAGTGAATTCTCTTACATGCTTGTTTTTTTTTTAGTCTTTTGGCAGTGTTTTGTGTGCGAGATTGTGGTACAGTGGCATCTGGGAATTTGCCCTTACTCTGCTATTGTATGTATCTTGGAGTTGGTATATATAATGTGCAGGAGGTGAGGGGTGCAGGGGGAGCTTGTTCCCTGCAAAATATTATTGTCTTTTTGTCCTTTTTTGTTTTTCAATCTTTTTAGATTACATATATAAATATCATTCTTTTTGTATTCATTCATTTGACAGTTCAGTCGGTAAGACAATAGAAAAAGGAGATAATCAGTAGGGTGTACAGAATTACACATTATAACTAAGAAAATCAATTTTCTTAACTAGGAATTAAATCAGGAGTGGAGAAAAGTTTAGTTTGACAAATTAGAAAGGATCAATGGGACAAGTGTGCAGGTCTTCAGAATATATGGCTTAATCAAGACAATTTAAGATATCTGTATGGAAATGCTTATGTAGATGCTATTATACCCAGAGCAGATTGCAAAAGAGTCTTCCGTTAGTTTCAGAGTAACCTTTGATGATCTGTGGAAAGTGAGAGAGGAAACTGGGAGCATGTGTTTTTGGGAATGTGCAGAGTTTAGGGATTTTAAAGATGCATTGCAGAATGCCCTAGGGGAGATTCTGGGTAAACAAGTGGAATTTACTAAAGAGATAATGCTGCTAAAATAGAGTAAGGGAGGTAGAATGTCAGGACAAAAGAAAGCCGTATTAATTTTAATTATTTTAGCACCCAAAAATGCAATAACCAGTAAGTTGAAATCAAGGGATAGATCAACCTTGGAAGCTGTTCTAGTATTATAACAGAAATAAAGCAGCTGGAGGGGTGCTTGTTAGGAGAAAAAAAAGATGCATACTCTTATATGGAATATGTAGGACAGTTACTTTCATGATGGGGACCTGAATGATGAGGAAGTAAGGAATATTAAGTGGAAAAGAAAATGATGCCGAAATAAAACAGTGGTGGATGGCATACAAGTTTATTGATCGGAAAAGTCATTAGCTTAAAATGTTAAACGATTTATGAAAAAAGAAAACTGAATAATCAAATCAAATTCAATAAGCATGTGGTTGTAACATGATGATGATAACTTTAGATACAAGTTGTTTGACAAATTGTGAGAGTAATAAAAGTAGTTTTAAAAAAATATTTCCATTCTGCCCTTAAGGACTTAAAAGTAAGTCAGTGTTGAAGATGGCTAGGTTGTTTTTTTATCTTGGTTTAGATAAAGGTTGTTTGGCAAATTGTGAGAGTAATAAAAATTGTTTTAAAAAAGATTTCCATTCTGCCCTTAAGGACTTAAAAGTAAGTCAACGTTGAAGTGGGATGGGTTGTTTTTTTTCTAGTAATTACAGGGATTTTTGATACTGACATCTTTCTGGACAGATAAAACGTCATGTTCATGAAGAAATATATATGATTTTCACTACTGATGTAGTACCAACTCAGTATAGATATGTTTTGTATATATTTTATATTCTTTACTCCGTATAGACATCATTTACTTACCCGTTACAAAACTAGCAAAGTGCTTGGCATACTGTTACAGTAAAGTGCAGATGCAGGCGTGCATATCATGTGCACTTATAGGAGTTAACATCTAATAATCCATTGGGGATTCATAGTAAATATTTCAGAGAATTATACAGGAACTCTCAGTTGCATGTTACACCTGAAACTGGCATTATTCTCTTAATGTATTTTATTTTGTATGTAGTTTGTGTTGTTTACTGTTTCGTTAAGTTTATGTGTGGATTTATTACTATTTCTTGTTTTTTTTTTCTGGCTGATATTTTTGTACTTGTCCTTAGGCTTTAAGCATATTAATAAATTATATTGTTTTACGTGTGCTTGGGCTTAAGCATGTTAACAACTTTGAATCTGAACATGAGTCATTCCAGCCTTAAGGACTTTTACATTAACTGGGTCAGTTTGTGCTTTTCATTGCCAAGAGTTTTGGAAGAGAGGCCACTTTGCTGGTAAAATTTGTGTATTTTTTTTATTTCTCATGTAATGCAATGCCAGTATAGATATGCTTTAGTCACTGTTGTACCCCCCATAAAAAGAAGCCATATATCCACCACTTCCAGAAACCAAATGTAATGCAGATTGACACCCTGGCATATTCAAATGGTCAAGTAGTTTTACTCATGGTATATGCCAGTAAAGATCTGTATCCCTGCAACAGTTTGACATTCTAACCAACTTTCCTCAGCATTCACTTATGAACTGTACTTATGTTCAACATTCCCACTGCCTCAGTGGCATTTTGGGTTATCTGTCTAGGTAGCCCAGTACTGTCCAACTTTCAAAAGCTCAGACTTCTCTCCTCCCTCTTCATGTGACAGATGATTGGGCATCCTGAGGCAATGTAGCAACCTGGGCATCCTGAGACAATGCAGCAACTGCCTCATGTACACAGATAACCCTCTCCTCCTACCTACTAACACATCCACTTGTGAGAGATGCACGTACGTAGCCAAACTGTAAGCCACGCTCTCTCAAACCAAGACTGGGCTAGCCAGTCATGAGGGGAAGGTAAACACATATTCCACACCACACACAACACATAGCCCACCAGAGCACACAACACCACACCTCTCACATAGTAACACAAAACACACACCCACTTTCTCAATAAAAATCTGCCCAAACAGCAAAGACCTTGGAGGCACAAATGCAAGCAAACATGTCACCCAAACACAACCCCAATGACACATAGCCCACCCAAACAGTGTGCCACTCAACTTAAGCCCCTACAGCATAACAGTCTACCCAATACACTAATCATTGGTGACTCTATAGTAAGGCACACTGACGTCCCACTCACTAGGCTAAATAAGGAGAAAGTAACTGTCAGCTGCCTGTCGGGTGCCAAGATCCACCACATAATCTCTCCACAACAAGTACAAGTATGACTCGGTCATTGTCCATGTTGGTGTGAATGACCTAAGACATACCTCCCTGGACTACATGAAAAGAGACATGGAGGAGCTCTCGGATCTTGTAGCCCAGGCAGGTATGACCTTAGTTCTGAGTAGCATACTACCATCACCTAGAATGATACCACAGTACAAGCAGAAAATGATTGACTTCAACAACTGGCTAAGTTTCTGGTGTCATTCAAAGGGGATGCCTGGGATGACATGATCGATAGACCTCGATGCTTTTCCAGAGATGGTCTGCATCTGTCACCCCTGGGATTCTGGATACTGGCAAAGGCTCTTGCCACCCCTATAGTGCCTTTTTTACCACTGTAACAACTGCAAACAAATGCAACCTGAGGGTAATGTTACTCAATGCTAGAAGCCTGAATCTCAAAATGCACCCACTTGAGTCACTCCTAAAACTGGAGAACATCGACTTCTGTGCAGTAACTGAGACCTGGTACAAGGCTCCAGAGAGCACCCCAGCACTACCAGGCTACACAGCATATCACACGTTCTGACCCCCAAACCTTGACCAAAGCCCCAAAGGAGGTGGCATATTCGTCTTCATAAAGGACACGCACACCTCCAGACTGGTTACCCAGCGTAATGCATCAGAGATACTGTAGGTACAACTAACACTGGATAAAACGGCAATCCAGGTTGTAGTTTTCTATAGATCCCCGACTATGTCCCAAGACTTCCACTCCACTTTCCTGAACACTCTGGAAAGCATTAGGGTACAACCCAATACCCTTATACTGGGGGACTTTAACTATCCCTCCACTAGCTGGGAAAATTACTCCTGCTCCAACTCATTTGCCCAATGATTTCTGGAATTCATTAACTCCAGTGCCCTGGACCAACTCATTCTCACCCCCACCAGAGGCAGAAACATTCTCGATCTGGTCATCACTAACATGGGGGACCGCTGCTCTACACCAGTGATCAACTCCTCCCTGGTCAGATCTCACCATAAGTTAATCACAGTCGATATCCATATCCCACCCACACCCCCCATGAAGGAAACCACAGTCAAAAACTTTTCCAAAGCCAATTTTGTGCTTCTAAAGACTGAAGTGTCAAACTTCACATCACTCATCCAAACAGGGAAAGGGTGTATGGCCACAGAATCATACACCAAGGTGCTGTATGAACATTTACACAAGTGCATGGTCCAAGCCATCCCTAACAGAATCAAGGTCATGTCCTCCAAAAAGAGGAAGCCAATCTGGTGGCCCTCTGCCATTAACAAACTCTACAACAGAAAAAAACTGTTTCAGAAAAGGCCTAAGTCCCAAGACTGAAAAAATTCCCTTATAAGTCTCAGAAAAAAAAACTGAGATCCCTTATTAAACCCTCCAAAGCTAGTTATGAAAACAAAATTGCAACAGATGCTAAAGATAACCACAAGGCATTCTTTAGTTATGTCAAGAACTTGCATAACAATATGCAGGGGTGCTCTGAGCTACTGCACAATGGCACCACTTATACTGAATCAACAGATATTGCCAACATCTTGGCAGACAGGTTTAGTGCAAACTTTACCCCCCCTCACCCCCAAAACGGCCCATCTCAATTCCCGAGGAATGCCAAATCCCTAATATCACGGCTGCTCAGGTAGAGGCCGCACTATCCAAAGCCAAAAATACAGCCTCCATGGGACCTGCTACATGAAGTACAGGGGGAACTGGCACCTCACCTGAGTGCCCTGTTCAGCCACAGCCTCACTTCAGACTTTATCCTCACCGAGTGGTGCACAGCTACAGTCATTCCTCTCCACAAAGGGGGAGCGACTACTGACCTAGAAAACTACCGCCCCATCGGCCTGACAAGCCTGATCTGTAAGGCCATGGAGCGCATCATTATAGAGCTCATAAATAAGGATATAGGAAACCTTCAAACCCTGGATCCCTCACAGTTTGGGTTTGTGAAGGGCAGATCATGTTTGCTCAACCTGATAGACTTCTTCGAATCTGTCACCAGAACAGTCGATGAAGTTAAGGCAGCCCATACAGCCTACCTCGATCTGGCCAAGGCCTTCGACACTATCCCCCACTCAGGGATTATTGACAGACTAACCAACCTAAGCATCAACCCCTACATCATAAGATGGGTAGCCAACTGGCTCACGGACAGAACCCACATGGTGAAAGTAACGGACTCCAAATCCGATTACCGGGCAGTCACAAGTGTCGTCCCACAAGGATTGGTCCTGGGTCCTCTCCTGTTTGGTATATACTTCTCTGAAGTTCAGGCCAAAATCAAAGGACTCTGGTTGACTAAGTTTGCAGATGACTGCAAACTAGGAGCCATTATTGACTCTCAAGCTAATGTCGACATCCTACCAAAAGGCCTCACTGACACCAACGACTGGTGCCGGAACCATGGTCTTAAGCTCAATGCCATGAAGTGCATCGTCATCCCCTACAGGAAAAACATGATACCCATGAACTACCACATTGATGGTAGCCCTCTCAACTGCCAAGGTGTGATAAAAGATCTAGGGACACAAGTGGATAGCAACCTCTCCTTCGACAACCATGTGGTCACTGTAGTCAGAAAGTCCTTCTATGTGACACACCTCATTACAAAGGGTTTCTCATCCAGGAAGAAGGAGGTCATAATCCCTCTCTACTCATCCCTCATTAGACCCATTATAGAGTACAATGCCCCATTTGGCATGTACCTCACTAGACAGCTGCAACAATTGGAGAGGTCACAGAAATTCCTCACAAAGAGGATTCTAGGACTCAAACACTTGCCCTACACAGACTGACTCAAAAAACTACAGCTATACTCCATCTCATATCACCTACTTAGAGGCAATCTCTGCTTGGCATACAAAGCCATGTTGGACCCAGTGGTACTAGACATGCTTCATCTGAAAAAGACTCAATCCCTCTGCACCACATGGTCTAAAGACCTCACCCTCACCACCACAATAAACAGAACCTGCTGGAGGGACAGGTTCCTAACCCAGAGACTACTCATACTCTGGAATAAACTCCCCATTCATGTCAAGCAGAGCACCTCACTGGCCCTCTTCAAGAAAAATCTTGATGAGTGGATGGGTAACAGGAAATTCACCCCGGGGATCCTTTCAACAGCCTTGCTCGATAGGGTACAGGGAACTAATGTCTGACAATAGGACGTCTGGGTATGTTCTTGAGCTAGGCTTGTGATGGCTCCAGGGCCATTAGCCTAGTACTCACCTATGAACCTATGAGCATATCCTGAGGGGGAAGCCTTCAGGTGTGACAGGAAGTGAGTGCCCCATTTTTTTCTGCCATCCAAAGAAAAAAGTCCTCTGATTTCACAGGATCCAGACTGATTTCTCCAGTTTACTGTTCAGTAAGCCCCATTTGGGGACCGCCTGCCTTTAAATAAAAGATAATTGAAGAGATGCATTTTCTCAATAGTCCATCCTCTCTGCTTGAAAAAAAATATTTTTGCAGAAGTGAAAGCCCATCCTGCACCCCATATTTCTGGGTTTCAGCTTCATCTCCTTACTTATAACTCCATAAATGCACAACATTGGAAAAAGATGAAATAGCTCTGAAACAGTGCACAGTCTCTTACACACACACACACACACACACACACACACACACACACACACACACACACACACACACACACACACACACACACACACACACACACATCAATATAACAGTATAGAAAATGATAAAAGTAGCCACTGGGAAAAAATAAACATCAAGAAAATGTCATCAGGAACAGGGAAGACTCATACAGATGCCAATATAACACTATATGTATATGATTTTAGAATATACTGTAACTGATCCCCTGAGGGGAAAAATAATATATACTTTGCTGTAAACTGAGTTGAATTTCAGCTTTTTTATAACAGACTTTCCTCCCTCTCAAGAATAGCCATTTTATCAGGGTACATGTCTGATTCTTGGCTGAAAACATTAAAACACTTCTGCCTGGTGGCCTTGGAGTGGAGGCATATTTGCAACTCCTCTTGACTTTCAAGGCAGTTTCAGTAAAACAAAGCATTTGAGAAAGTAAGTCCTAAGTATACCTTGGGAGATACTAGCTGAGTATTTTGCTAAGGAAGGGTATGATATTGATCTAATGCTAATGGTCTTAGTGTTCCATAATGAGAAATGGCATAGTTGAGGGAGGGTGGCCTAATTGTTAAGGTGTTTGCCTTACAAACACAAGGTACAGGGTTTGAGACTCACAAGGGATAATTGGCTAGGCCTAAAATGGCTCGCATGGGCAGTTAGCTTAGTACTAATCTATGAACCTATGAACAATATCTTAATTGGATGTACTTTGGAGTTATGGTTAAAAAGGACTTATCAAAAGCAGTCTGTAAAGTGGAGTGCTTTGTACAAAGTAAAACAGTTTCTAACACCAGATGCTAAATAGCATCAATACATACCCTATTGCTTCCCAAAATCTTGTTCTATTTTTGCATTTTTGCTATAACGATTGGAGTCTTGTTCAAAAACATAATATAACTGTGTCAGTATTATATCTGCATTTTTTTCAAGGTGTGTTCCCACTCTGGGCTCACAAACATCTGCCCTCCTACTGGTCTTAAGCCCATTCATTCCTCCATCACTAAGGTAGTGTCTAGTTCAAAGATGAGAGACATCTGGAGGGTACTGTCATCCAGGCAGCCATGGAGGTCTGTGCCTTGGCTGTCATTAGACAATGCAAGCAGTGAGGGTGTTTCTATTTTTAGGTCATATCCACTCCCCTAACATCTTGTGTGTATGAACGTATCAACTTTCTGGCCTACTAAGATTTCCTTGTGTGACAGTGCTGGTGAAAGCTACCACCATCACCAACTTGATAAGTAATGCCTGTATTTCTAATTAAATGGCTTCATTGTTGTGATCTGCAAGCCTCTACTTGTATGTTGTGAAGCAGCAAACCACACCACTAATCCCTCTTCCCAGGGTGGGTGAGCTGATCCTAACCATTCAGATCTATCCCTCCCCATCTGGCTCTTCCAGCCTACAAGTGGCTATTCAAACTTGGGTCATTTGGGTCATAGTCAGTGCAGTATCCTTGTATGCCACAGAGCCAGGCATTATTATTGCATTTATTTTTATCATGTTTTGTAATCTTAATACATTGTAGATGCATATATAATATGTATGATAATTAAAAATATTCAAAATGTTTGATGTGATGTCGCCAATCTCGCCTTTATTCTCACTGGTGGGTTGGATCCGATCCATCGGATCCATCTCAGCCATTTCTCCAGCTCGAGGTCTTCAGCGAAGCTCATGGGCCTTATTCTTTACCCATAATCCATTCCCACAATTACCTCAGATCTCATTCGCCGTGCAGCGAAAAGGGTCAACAGCATAGCTCTCGGCTAAGTACTTAGTTTTTTTCTGGATTTTTCAAATAAGAGTATTCCTTTTTCTATTTCTGTTTCTTCTACAAATAGCTAGTCTAGTGCGAACAACTTCTTTACCCTGTTCTTGCCCTTATTTGATGTCCATTTAAGTTAGAGGACATCTAAGGAATGTACATTTTAGTTAGAGGACGTTCCTTTCTACTTCTTTGTATTGTTTAAAAAAAAAGTAGTATATCTATATTTATCCTGTGTTTAGACACTTGAATTAGAGTTCTGTTTTAGTGTCTCTTTGTATGTGTGCACGCGCGCGCGTGTGTGTGTGTGTGTGTGTGTGGAGTCCGCTTAAGTCCGTTTAAGTTAGAGGGCTTATTTTGTGAGACTCAGAGTAACTGTCTATCTCTGTTTTTGTTTTTTCCCTCTTCTTTAGTCATGTTACAGAAACAAGATAGTAAGCCCCTGGGCTTCAAAAAATGTGAAAAGTGGGGAAAGAAGATGCCCCTTAGCTATTCACACATCCTATGTTTGTATTACCTGGGGCCTCTTCATCTGCATGGGTTTTGTTCCATTTGCCACAATTTCAATCAACGGGCAATAATGAAACATAAAAATAAGCTTATTTTAAAAAGCCTTCAGAAGTCGTCTTTCTCTGAGGCTATATCTCCTGAATCTTATGACAAACCCACCAGAAGACCTTCATCGGAGCCAAAGCAGAAGGCTCCAAAATTATCGGATCCTAAGGCTGTATTGGAACAGACCTCTCTTCCTGGTTCCAAGACTCCCTCGGAGTGGGGATTTTCATTGGAGCTGACTGTTACAATGGAGCACAGATATAGGAGCTGATCTCCCTCCTTAGAAAAAGTTTCTTCTCAGTTCTCTTCTCCACTGCTAACTAGATCAAGGTACCTACCCTGTCCAATAGGTCTACCAGGAGCTTTTCTGGTAAAGATGTGAATAGGGTCGTAGAGAGACTTTTGAAGACACCATCTTTGGCCAAACTACTGTTGGATCTAAGTCCAAAGGAGTCAGATCAGACTCAACCCCTCCCCCTCTTCTGCTGCAGTTCCTCCTTCAATCCATCCCCTTGCTTCAGAGCCAGAAGAGTCTGATATCCAGGTTGTGTCGGTGTTGGGTCCAGGACTCATGCTTTCCTTGGATCCAGTATCTGCCCCTAATTGTCCTATGCATTAGAAGCAGGAGACATCTGGGAGCTGACACTCCCCTGTTGGGTCCACAGAGACTTTTTAGATCTCATCGGATCCGGCTATGCCTCTGGGGGCTTTGGCACAGGTGAGTTCAGCTCCTACCTCTGCTTTGGAGCTACTCGCTTTTGCTCTGGAGATTCTTTCGGCTATGACAATTTGTTTGTTGGATCCTAGGAGTTCCTCAGAGTGGGGAGGGTCTGCCTTTGAGGTAGTGAGGAGGGCTTTGACTACTTCTCAGTTTGGCAAACAATTTCCTTCAGGTCTTCCTCCCTCTTCAGCTCAGGTGTCTTTATCTTCTCACGTGCCCTCTCCACAGGTCTGCAGAAATGATAGGCCTTAGGACATCCCTCAGGGTACTGCCCACTCTTTCAAAACCTCTCCAGAGTATCCCACTGAGGAGGGCCCTCGGAAGAGAACATGCAAGAGGAAGCATCTTGACTCCCCAGAGGAGCCTATCACATCTGAGACTGAGCTCGATGAAGCAGAAGGGTCCTCACGATCACCTCCTGAAGATGTTTCCTTTGGGGACTTCCTAGGAATACTAAAACAGAGAGGTGATTGGAAGCCCTCCACCCCTTTGGCTGAGGAGTTGGTTTTCCTGAAGGCTTTTGCATCTTGCCCATCAACTTCTTGGGTGACTCCTCCTTTTGACGAGCTGGTAGAATTAATCTCCCAAAAGGCTTGGGAGACCACAAACACCATAGACTCCACTCCTAGAAGGCCAAATAAGTACAGTATTGCTCCAAAAGTGAAAAGCTTTTTAACAAAGAGCATAGCGGTTGATGCCGTGGTAATGGTGGCAGCCACTAAGAAGAAACTTTCTGAAACTAGTTCATCTATCCATCCCCTAATAAGGTCTCTAGGACAATGGATAGGTATGGGAAGAGCGTCTTCTCATCAGCAACCTTGGCTTTGCTGTCTCTGAATTATCTCACCCACTTCACTAGATTACAGAGAGACCTGATTAAGGAATTATCAGACTCCCTCCAAGGGGCCGTGGGTGATGCGGCAGCAGATAAGATCAATGCTGTGCTTGCCACCTTGAATTCAGTTGTTAACTCATCCATGTGACTTATTTTTTATGCAGCAGATGGGATGAGTAGGGAAATAGGCTCAGCTTTCTTAGGAGGCAGGCCTGGATGCGTCTTTGGGATTTTGGATAGCCCTTCAAGTCTTCCTTTGTTAATGCCCCTTTTGATAATTAATCTCTTTTCGGACCAAAAGTGAAGGAAACACTCACCAGATGTGAACAAGAAGGCAAGACCTTGTCTGCTGTTAGAGTGCATTTTTCCACTCCTACCAGACCCTTTCCTAAAGGTCAAAAAGGTAGTGGGAAAATGTGGTTCAGAAAATCACAAAAGTCTTACCAAGGCACTCAAGGTGAACATTCCCCTAGAGGCTGAGGGGGGAACAATAATGGAAGATGCCACCTGTGCAGCAGAGGAGACCCACAGAACCAGGGCTCCAGAGAATCCTTCTGTGGGAGACCCTTCCAGCGCTCCTGAAGGAGTGCAATTGTCTCTGCACCAGGAAACCTGTCTAAAAATAACAAACGACAAATGGGTGCAGGACATAATATTAAGAGGATATATCATTCCCTTCTCTTCTCCTATCCCCACAAACAAATCGGTTCCAGATGTTCCACCCAGTCAAAGGGAACAAGCAACATTAGAAATTCAAAAATTGCTAAGAAAAAGAATAATCCAAGAAGTCCCCGCAGACCAGAGAGGATCCAGAACTTACTCAAGATTCTTTAGTTCCAAAGAAAGCAGGGGACTGAAGACCCATTTTGGATCTCAGCAACCTAAACAAATCGGTAAAAAAGACCAAGTACTGGATGGTGACACTGCAGTCATTACTTCCCTTCCTAGGAAAAGACAATTGGATGTCCTCTGTAGACCTTCAGGAAGTGTACTACCACATTCAAATGGACAGGCAGTCCAGGAGGTTCTTGCGCTTCCGACTGGGAGCCAGTCATTTCTAGTTTCCAGCTCTGCCCTTTGGTCTCACTACAGCCCCCAGAATGTTCATCAAATGTATGGCAGTAGTAGCGTCTCACCTGAGATACAAAGGATTCCGCGTGTTTCCATACTTGGACGACTGGCTCATAACCACCCCGGCCAGGCATTATTTGCTCCAGTCAAGGGATTATGTCCTTCAGCTTTGTTCCTCCTGTGCTAGAGCCATCTCAGAGTTTAATTTTCATAGGAGCAGAGATAAACACAACCACACAAATACCAAGACGTCCACAGGGAAAAGTAGACAACCTCCATCATTATGTGAGAATTCTAATCAGGAAGTCAAAAGCTCCCACAAAACTAGTTCTTCAGGTGCTAAGGAAAATGGCTTCAGCTATCATACTGATTCCCCTAGCTTGCTTTCACATGAGGGTCCTCCAGTGGTTGCTTTTTGCAGTGGTCAATCTTGGAACTCCCAATGTCCCACAAAATTGTGATAACCAATGTCTGCAAAAAAGATATTTAATGGTGGATTCACTCAACCTTAGTGTCTCAGGGCTGTCTGTTCATTCCCCTTTATCCCATAGCCATGGTGACCATGGACACTTGCCAGATAGGGTGGGGGGCATTTTCTAGGGAAAACAGTTCAAGGCATCTGGCAAGAACACAAAGCTCATCTGCATATAAATATCCTAGAGATGAGAGCGGTGCTTTTAGTGTTGCAAGCATTTCTGGACTCTCTTCAACTGAGAACAATAGCAGTTCAATCGGACAACATGTCTGTAGTGTGGTATATAAACAAACAGGGGGGAACCACATCTTACCCACTTTGTCGAGAAACTCTCAGGGTCTGACATTGGGCAATAGTCTCCAACTGTTTTCTGATAGCAATGCACATCCCAGGGACGTCCAGCCTACCATTTGTAGACAAATTGATCAGAGCCTTTTTATGGCCGCAACAGTGGCCCCTCAACCAGAAGGTTGCAGAAGTGATCTTCCAAAAATGGGGCCAGCCTTGCTGCAACCTTTTTGCATCACTCAAAAATGCCAAATGCAACAACTACTTTGCCCTGATACCTACCATGGTGGGAGTCACCAAAGGATGCACTCATTCACGATTGGCCTCCGGGACTTCCTTATGCCTTTCCCCCGATTCAACTAATTCCAAAATTTTTGCAGAAAGCGAGTCTGTTGGAGACAACGATTATCCTAATTGCCCCCTGTTGGCCTCATCAAATCTGTTTCCTTTTCTTCAGCCTCATCTTCGGGACAAACCCTGTTTTATAGAAGAACTTGGTATAAAACATTATGATAGACTATTATTATGTTAGTCCATGGAGTACTTTAACAACAGAAAAATATATATAAAGTCAAGAAATGTTTGGTGTATGAAAAATGAAGAGTGTCAAAATTTTCTGTGGAGATTACAATTTAATAATCTGCCAGTGAAGGCAAATATGCTATATAAAAATAAATGAAAAAAATGTTTTTATTGTGGGAAATTAGAAATCTTGGATCATGTTTTTGTGAACTGTAAGAGAGTTCGGGGTAGCCTAATGGTTAAAGTGTTTGCCTTACAAACACAAGGTGCAGGGTTTGAATCTCACAAGAGATACTTGGCTGGGCTTAAAAATGGCTCGCAAGGGCAGTTAGCCTAGTACTGACCTATGAACCTATAAAGTTACAGGAAATAGAAGAAAAGAAAATTTTGACTGAATTTCAAGGTTATGAATTATTGATATGGATATGATTGAATATGGATTTTACAAAGGTTTGAATTAAAAAAAATGTTAAAAAGTTAGATAAGAAAATGTTTTGTATTATATGGGTTATTTGGAATCAAAGATTGACAGAAATTATGTTTAATAGTAATTGGGTGATTCCAAATATTGTGAGAAAGATTAAGTGGTGGTTGTGAAAAAAAGGAGTAAGGTTGATAAATGTGTGACTGGTAACTCTGTTGAGATACATTTCTGTTTTTTAATACTGTAAATATGTCCATAATTTATTTTGTAATCTTGTAAATAATGTGTGTGTGTGTGTGTGTGTGTGTGTGTGTGTGTGTGTGTGTGTGTGTGTGTGTGTGTGTGTGTGTGTATCTCTATGTATATATATATATATATATATATATATATATATATATCTATATCTATATAGATATATATATATATATATATATATATATATATATATGTATGTATATATATAGATATATATGTGTGTGTGTGTATGTATATCTTGGTGTAAAATAAAGAACCCCTGCTCTTTGTGAGATGATCACTAGATGGTGCCAGAGGGCTGTTACCGGTTATCACTGAATATAAGTTGGAGGCTGTGAGTGGAGATAAGCTGCTGAAGAAGAAAAAAGAAACTGTAATTCAGAAAGAAAAAGATGTTGTGGAGGTGAATGTCATGGCATTGGGGAAACTGGATGATTCTGTTTTACAAAAAATGATGGAAGAAGCAGAACCAGAAGATTCAGAGGCCATGCAGTGGAGTGTCGCAATGGACAAAATGTTTGGCAGTTGGGAGATGACAGAAAGACTGAAGGATGCTGAAACTGATAGTGTGGACACAGAGATAGCATGTGTGGCCACTGGAGCATCTGAATTTAACTGCATGCTCTGTGTTGATAGGGTTGCCAGCTGTCCGGTTTTTGACTGGACTGTCCGGTTTTCTGACAAATTGTCCGGTTACAAATTTAATTCAGAACCGGACACGTGAAGTCCAGGTTTTGAATGAGCCAAAATTTTTGTTTGACTTGTGTTGATAAAGTAAGGAAGAGTCTGTTGCTGCAGATGAAAGCGAGACATTGATCATGGACTAAGGGTAGCCGAGACATACCAGAGGGCAGCCTGCGGACTGGTGGTGGAGAACGAAGGGATCTTGCTTACTGTATGCATAGTTGTAAAAGCAAAAATAGGAGGGGCCTTTCATAGTAAAACTACACTTCCCAGAATACCACGTCCACACGTCGTATTTCAAGGCTTGATTCTGGTTGTCATATGACTTAGTTTGTAGCAGAATGGCGGAAGTAGTACCGGCGGTAAGCACTGTTTCAGCGGATGTTTCTTATGTATTAGGCAGTAGTCAGTTAAAGCAAGAAATAATTTTGTAGTCTGTAAATATAATGCAGTGAGCATTGTACATCTGCATATATATTTATTTGTAGTAACATGGTTTAATTTAAGTACTGACTGAGACATGCTCAGAGCAGGCTGAAAGTGTACATTTGTACATGAGGTAAATGCAGTTAATACTTGTATAGTGTATAGATTCCACTTATTGTGCTTGCTTCTCTATTTTGATTAAAAAGTGATTGTGTTTTCTAGTTGGTTTTAATATGTTCATGTTATAGAGAACTGTCTGAAGTTGTCTCTCTGTATGTGTGTGGGTATGAATTAGAAAATTAAAGTGGATGCATTATATAGGTAGTTAATATGTTATTCTGAGCATGTCGTTTCAAAAGATTGTTAGTTCATCAGGATGTTTCTACATGATGGAATCATGGAAATCGGGCTCATCCCGGACTTTACAACCAAAAGTCTACATGGCAAACGTATTATTTAAATGTTATTAATGGCTACACATTTGCCATATATATTGATGGTTGTTGTTGTGTCTTTCGGCTTTTCCCAGTTAGGGGTCGCCACAGCGGAACTCCGGTCCACTAATGATTGGCAGTAGATTTTTATGTGCTGAGTTGCCGGCCCTAACGCACAACCTTCAACGAAGGTACACCCATTCACGCATGTCTCCACACAGAAGATGCTCTAGCTGAGAATTGAACAGGGCAACGTCTTACTGTGAGGCGACAACGCTACCGCAGTACCACCACCGCAGTATTTATATTGATAGTGTGAACTGTTTATCTAAGTACCGCTTGCAGAAGAATCATGGCTTCATGAAGGTGGTCTAGAAATTGTTAACTTGGTTAGAAGAAAAGACATGCTTATTGGATAAGCGAATTGCGCGCTTGCTCATAGCTCTTAATATTGTCACAGTAAAACTCAAAAGTTAAAACAAAATTCAGCAATCATGGTACATTTATTTAGTTGTACTATTTACTCAGATAACAGCTAGAATACAGGTGTTTGTATTATCTTGAATCTTATGAAAACAATAAAACATTTTTAAGTGCATTTTTAGTGATGCTTTGTTATCTCTGTTAACTGCCATGCTACAAATCAGAAATTTTAATGAGGGAAAGGACAAACCTTTAAAGGCAAGGTAAGGACACCTGGGGGGGGGGCTTTACGATTTTGGTATACTTGAAAATGATTCTGTTTGCATTGTCTAAAAGCTTTTTATATAATTGTCTGATATCACTGTCCTTAATTATCCCATATTGATTTATGCTTGCACATGATGTGGCAGCATATATTATCACACTTAGTTTTGTGCTAACAATATATCACTTTTTTACATTCCTGCATATACTATGTCAGCTCCATTCTGCCATAGATCATTCTCACACTTGACCATAAAGTAAATTGCAACAGTCCTGTAGCATGCTTTATGTTAACATCAACAGTTTTCCCCTGTACAATACAAAAAATGTGTCCACATGTCCAGAGTTCACTGTAAACTGAACAGAAGTCAAACAGCTTTCAAACGAATATCTCTAATTATAATAGTAACACTAACTCTATTGCTGTGGTATAAACTGATTACCTTGGACAGCTACCCAGACACAATATTAATCGCCATATTTGGCAGTCATAATTATGTACTACAGTTTTGTTATAATAACAGTACATGCCTTCCTCAAATGTACTCATGTTTTTTCCATTGTCATATGAGCATTAGTGAGCACATGCATGTGCTCACAAATGTCTACGCATATGTGTAGCAGGTAATCTGGCATTGTGGAATACACCTTCATGGTGCATTATAATTAGTTTAAAGGTCATATTGTGTAAGTAGAGCTCATATTTCATTTTGAACTAGTGATAAAAATATACTCTCCTACTAACAATGTAGAAACTTAATATAGATCATTTCACTGCATAAATAAATAAACCAGAATTTGTTTGTTTCTTCTAAGTTAATAGGAGATGGATGTGTTTTGAAAATGTATTTAATTTTTGATTGAGGGTTTCATTAAAATAAAGTCTTGAAAAATGTGACATAGGTTCAAATGGGGATGAGAAAAAAACAACTGTATAAAAGATTAGCATGTCAAACATAAGTGTGTACATGGAACACAAAAGTTCAAATATTCATTCTAAAAGATATGTATGATACGTGGATGGCTGTGCTATCTATATTAACTTTGAAGATAAATGGCTTTACAGATATAGACAAAAAGAAAATAATATTGAATTATATCAAGAAGTGCAGATTGCAAATAGTAATGCTTCAGGATACACATTCAGATAGAAATGATCATGTGAATTTGACAAAAAGGGATTTCAGTATGGATATTGAATAGAATATCTGGGATAAAAGAAAATTGGAATAAATTATATTAATTACAAGAGGATCTCCAGTAGTGAAAGAAGACAGGGGAAAGACAATAATGGTAGATTTGTAGTAGAAATGTTTTTTTTTTTTTTTTTTTTTTTTTTGGCAAGGGAGGAGCATTATGTTGGCGTGTATTTATATTCCACCAAAACTGCTATTTTAGATCATCCACAATGAAAAACAATATAAAAATACAGGGTAATACAGGGTAATGAAGTAAACATGAGACACTGACACTTTCCCACCTATCTGTTAAAAAGAGAATCATTTAGAAATTGAAGAGTTATTAGGGAAGATAGACATATCTTCAGAAGTTATAGCTAGTGAATGAGATAAAATTATAAAAATTGAGTTTAAAATAGGATAGAAATAAAAGAAAAAGGAACATTGTTAACACATGAAAGGAATTACTTTGAGGGGCTGACAAAGATTAAAGTATTGCAGAATAAGGAGGATTTCACAAAAGAAGAAGAGGCAGGAATGCAGAGTGCTAAAGAAAAAATAAGGGAGTATCTGGATAATAAGCACATGTTTAAAAATATGCTGTTAAGCAACTATTTTTTGATAATGACTTCAGAGCACAAAAACTTTCAATACAATGACTTAGGCAACAGGTAGTAGAAAGGGTTGTCACCAAACTAAGGGAGCCTACAATAAGAAAAATGACCAATGAGCTTGTAGCATTGCCGATATTTCAGAAATTTTATGAAAATTTGTATAAAGCAGGGAAGTATGAAAATAAACAGAGAACACAAATGGAAATATTTATGGAATATTTAACTATGTCAAGGTTAGAGGTAGGTGAGACTCAACAACTAACAGTTAAGAAAGGAGGAGCTAAGATAAAATGGCGGTGTATTGTCAGTCTTCAGGAAAGTCTCCAGGAACAGATGGTATTCCTTTGGAAGCTTGGAAGTTTGGAAGTGAGGCAGGAAGAAAGTAATAGTGATCTGGAAGATGTTAACAGCATTTTAAAAGTAGAGGAAGAACCAGCATCTTGGAAGAAAGCTGTGGTGGCTGTATTACTAAAGACAGTAAAGACCCATCAGACCGAGCTTTGTATAGACCCATTTCAATTTTAAACCATGAGTATAAAATGTTTATGTCTACACTAGCTAAAAGAATGATAAAGGTTTTACCAAAATAGAGGGGAGGCAAACATTTGGCATTAATAGCTCAATGATGATCCAGAGTAAAGCAGAATGTAGAAAATGTCTCTATTGTTAGTGGGTTCTGATGCTGAAATTTTATGAGCAGGGCAATGGAAGAATTTGGTTTTCCTGATACAATAATAAGGTTAATTAGGAGGATATATGAAGGATCAGAGGCAAGAATTAAAGTGGGAAGGTTCCTCTCTAATAAGTTGTGTTTGAACAGCAGAGCCATGCAGGGGTGTCCTATTTTGCTTTTGTTATTTGATTTATAATTAGAACCATTTGCAAAGAAAATAAGTGACTCAGAAATGCAAGCATTCATAATTGGCTTAGATGCAGAGAAAGCCTTTGATTCCCTAAATTGGGACTATTCAAAATTATGGTGTTATTTGAATTTCCTCCTTCCTTTGTTTATCTGCTAAAGAATATATATACAAATAATTTAGCGTATGTTAAGCTAGGTCCTTTCACCTCTGAATCTGTACATATCACAAAGGGTACTAAACAAGGATGTCCCATGTCACCGATTCTGTTTGCTTTGGCTATGGAAATATTGGCAGATTCAATACATAACAATACAAAAATCAAAGGAGTAGATGTTTATGAAGAATACAATTCTAAAGTAATGCTTTTTGCTGATGATATATTATTAACATTATCCAATACAAAAGAGACGTTAGAAGAATTAGATATTTTAATTGACACATTTTGCAGGACTTCAGGACTCGATTTCAATAAATCAAAATCAAAATATTTATTTTTAAATAAAAAAAAAAAAAGAATTGCAGACGAAGGGGAATCACATTATAGGGAAACAAGAATCTATCTTAAAATATCTAGGAATTGAGTTATGCAAGGATAATACTGAATTAGTCTCAAAAAACTACAATAATATCATCAATACAATTAAAATCTCTGTGGAAAAGTGTAACAAAATAATATTAACATTTGAAGATAGACTACAGTTAATAAAAATGGTTTTACTACCCAAGATTCTATATATAGCTTTGGCAATACAACTGTTACCAGAAAGGAATATACTCAAAGAAATAAACTCATGCCTAATAACATTTTTATGGTTTCCCAAAAGAAACAGAATAGCTTTAATACATCATATCAGACCATGGAAACAGGGAGGATTAAACTTTCCTGATATAGAAACATATATAAAAGCATCAATATCTAAAACAATCTCAGATTGGATAAGTCCAAATTATTCTGCAAATTGGAAAGAATTACTAACTGTAATATCCATAAATTAATTTGATTTACAAAAAAAAAATTCAAATAACAGATAAAAACAATTTGCCATGGCACATATTATGTATTAGTATGCAATATACCATAACTAAGCCCACTAAAACTTGTATGATTAATTATTACATTGACTCATTTAGGAAAATTATTAATGCAAATATAGATTTAAAAGTCTGGTTTGATCTTTTAACACCATTCATAGTTACAAAGAGCTATCCACATAAAATATATAGAGATATAATTAATTCCTGAGAACAGAAAGGATTTGTTTGTTGGTTTCAATGTATCAAATAACTAAAAGTTCTGGATATGCAAACAATAGAAACAACATACAAAATTCCACAACAAGATTGGCTAACTATGCAAAGCATTTTGACGTATTGGCAAGATTTATGCAGAATAATTAGTAATTCTTCATTTAAATAAATACCTAAACTTACAAAATACCTGTATGAAATCATATATAATGATTATGACATGGGAAATAGTATTTCAAAATTTTACAAGATATTGATAAATTATAAAACAACACCCAAATCCTCATATTGGAATTATATAATGAAAGGACACTCATTACAGCTAACTGAAGAAATTAAATCAAATATTTTATTATCAATAAAACATACATCCTTTACACAATACTGGAAAGTTTTTAATTGGAAATGCTTGCACAGAGCATTCTTAACTCCAGATAGAATTACTAAAATTAATTCTTCCACAAAGGGAATAGGTTGGAGGTGTGAGCAAATACACAATGCAGATTGGAATCACATTTTTTCGACTGTGTTAAAATTAAGCCATTTTGGAATGGTATTAAAAACTTTTTACAAGCTTTATTTAATGAATCGTTTAACTTATCTAAAGCTGTAGTATTATTAAATGTGTACGAAGGTCCTCATTTGAATGAGTCAAATATGTATCTAGTTTGGACAATACTTGCAATCTCAAGGAAGTGTTTAACAAGAAGATGGAATACAAACACAATACCGACTTTGGAAGACTTCTACAGCCTACTGAAGACCACAGCATTTTTGGAAATTAAAATTAAAGAATTAAGCATTCATCCTAAGCCATTTATTAACAATCCATGGAAAAAAAGTCTTATCATTGATTAACACTTACTGAACAGATACACTCAGATAACTGAATTGTTATACCTATAAAGTAATTGTATATATTGAGCTCTGTTATAGTGTCAGGCTGATTTAAATAGTCTACATAGTTATTTAAAATGTTTTATACAAATACTATGGAATTTATTCAACTGTATTTGAAAAATAAAAAAATTTTGAGAAAAAAAAAAGAAATGCAAGCATATAATTGTTATGCCAATAAAGAAAAGTTGGCTTTATTAGCATGATATTATTTTATACCTGATAAGTCCAGAAAAGGACATTTCAGTGTTGTGGATCATTTTGAGATGCTTTCAATTCTTTTTTTGATGTAAAATTAATGTAGATATAACACAGGCTATAGCCATAAATTATATATCCATATTCAGCAATACCCATATTTATAGTAACACAAAAAGATGAAGTATTTAGGAGTATGGATTAAAAAGGCTTCTATTATGGCAGCTAAGGTATATGATGGGAGAGACTAAACCAAAGATTATACAAATATTGAGAAACTGGAAGCTGTTGTTTATGGATATGGATTGTAAGATACAAGGTGTGAAAATGCTGTAGTACCTTTTGTTTTATATACTGGTTAGGCATATTTTTATCAACAGAGGAGAAGTTGTGGTCAGTAATTAATAAAGAGTTGAAGAAAGTTAAGTGGGATAAGTTGATCTGTCCAATAGAACAAAGTGGTTCAGGATTACCTGATTTGAAGGGATATTTTCGAGATACACAGTTAAGGCTCATATATGAATATATATATATATATATATATATATATATATATATATATATATATATATATATGGTTTCACTTGAAACCGTCGAATTAACAGTTCGTCGAGTTTGATATAATCGAGACTACAACGTCGCAAACTCAAACCAACGAAAACTGAAATCATCGAATTGCAAACCGTCGAATAGAAGTGCAACACATCATACACTGAAAGCAACACTATAAAGAATACGTGCGTGTTATCAAAACATCGAAATATCAAGTGGCGAAAACGCACAACACCCTGTGATAGTCCCATATAGTGACAAAACAATAATCACCGTCACACTTAATCATCCTCTGTTATATAATTTCAATGTTGCCATCGTAACATTTCAATAGTGTAAGCGTATTGCAACACTTCAATTATTTAATCGTATTCCAGGTAATGTAAAACAATGCAATACGAACATAATAGTGCAGAGAAGAGTAGCACATGAAACTAAAGTAAATACTTTTACAACACACCGTCATTTTCTATATACATATTTACAAATGTTTGAGATCACAGCTTGAGTAGCCCAGCAATAGCCCCCAAGTAGCTCAACATGTCATAAGACTCTTTACTTTGTAACACAGTTTGCAAACGCTTCTCTCGTATAATTAGTTTACGTCTTTTAGGTGATGGAGGACACCCTCCTGCCATACGAAGACGTACTTCCTCAATTCTGTTTTGTTCCCGGGTCAAAGTGCACATAAGCACTGACAGATCAGTAGCACGGCTTCCCAACATACATTTTAAACGGTGATGCCATCCCTCTATACTGTTTTGTGCACCGGAAATTTAAAAATAAGAAGAAATGTAAAAATATATACTATGTAGCAAAAATATAAGGAAGTGCAACAGTATAGATACATGTATACGTTAAAGTCGGTGGTATGAATCTGGATGATTTCAGTTTTCGTTGGTTTGAGTTTACGACGTTGTAGTCTTGATGATATAAAACTCGACGAACTGTTAATTCGACGGTTTCAAGTGAAACCATATATATATATATATATATATATATATATAAATGTAATATATATATATATATATATATATATATATATATATATATATATATATATATATACCACAAGCAGAAAGTTAAAATTCGAAATGGAAAGGGATAATGATTAAGAAGGAGGCAATTTCAAGAAATAAACAGAAAGTGCGATTTGGATGCAGATCCTTAAGGAGAATAATAATACCCATACAGAATATTATATTATATTTATAAAGTAGCAGTATTCTAGGTTCTATATCACGTTGTCAAACTTTTAAAAGTTCGAACATCATATGGTTGACACCATATGATCGAACTTTTAAAAGTTCGAACATTTCAATGGAGATCTCCGTACAGTGTGGAATAAAAAGATTTCCCTTTTCTGCACTGTAGTGCGATCTCGGAGTTGGTATATTTAAAGAGCAGGGGGTGGGGGGTGCAGGGGGGTTTGCCCCCTTCTTAAACCATTCAGGTAGGTCTTTTCTTTGGTTTATTTTTTTTATTACATTTTCAAACTTTTAAAAGTTCAATCATATGGTGTTGACCATATGACGTTCAAACTTTGAAAAGTTTGATTATGTAATATAGAGGCATATTCTAAGTGCTAAGCCAGGATGACTGCAAGTAGGGTTACATAAAATAGACGGAGGGGGTAGAATTTACTGGCGAAAACTGGCAAAAGAACCAAGGTATCAAAAGCAAGTAACTAGAGAGGAATAGATAAAAGAGTGGGATGAGGCCCAGAAGATATTTAGACTGCAGTTTCAAGATGGCCTTCCCTTCTGTGGATTGATAGCTGAGTATAGGAACAGAAAGGGATTGGAGAATCTTAAGTGAAAGACCTACACTGGTTAGAGCCTCCAGCTGAATCTAGAACCAAAGCTGCTGTTAAAAAAGGGATAACTAGTAGGGAACATAAAATATTGTATAATAACTATGAGAACCAATTAGAGGAGGTTAGAAAAAGTTTGGGAAAAGAGACTGGAGAAGCAATTTAGAAGAGAACTGGTTGAGTTCATATGTATGGCTCCCAAGTATGCAGCAAAGACCAGAAGGTTTAGGATCTTTGCTTGTAAGTATTTACATAAATATTTTATACCACAAGCAGACTTCAAAGAATTTTTCCTCGGATATATAGCAAATGTTGGTGTTGTGACTGGGGAGAAAGACATAACTGGGAACACAGGTTTTAGGAGTATAACGATTTGGCAGATTTTAAAAATTCCCTACAGAGTACTCTGTCAGAAATATTGGGTAGTACTGTGTCAGAAATACTGGGTGAGCAAATGTGTGTAACTAAGGAAATTGTTCTTTTGAGCTGGGACACATGATCTGATTTGCCTAGACATACTAAGGCTTTGTTAAATTTAATTCTGTTGGCTGCCGAAAAAATGCTAGTACTAATAAATTGAAATCAAAGTCTAAGCCACCGGTATTTCAAGTGGTGGGTATTATAAAAAAGAGAAAATAACTGGAAGAGGGATCTTTAGAAAAGGAAATGAGCAAATTACATAAAAATAAATGGAAACAGGGGGAACAGTGCATGCAGAATAATGTTCAGGAGAATTAGGAGTAGGAGGAAAAGTGAGGTAAGAGAAGGTAGGAATTCAGCAATTTATGTAATGGACTGATGATAGTTACATGGAAAGAAAACATATGTGTTGTATATGGATGGATTCCAAAAGAAAGCCTCAGGCAGTGCAGCACTCTGAAGGAAGATGCCAACGCATCACGGGCAGACACAATTCCATAACATGCACCAAAACAAGTACAAGTAATTATCTATTCAGCATAGGATAGTTACAAACTCTGAGCACACCTGCTGGATTCCAAAACACAACTTGTTTACCCATAATAACTTAAATGTTACAAAGTACTTCACCGGCAACTTTCTGAAAGCACTCGGTGGAGTCCATATGTGTTTTATTTTAATAGCACCATATTTTACATACTCTTGGGGAATCCTGCAAATCCACAAACCTTACTTAAAAATGCAACCTGCATTTAACGCACTACAAAGCGCTAGGGTCCTGCAAACCATACTACAAGATGATCTGCCAATGCATTAGGGAAGGCAGCCTTCTAGGCGCTGATTCAGACTACAGTTAAGCCATCATTCTGACCAGAAAATAATAGCTAGATACAGATTAGACAGATAACTGGTGCTGGCTGTGTGCAGGATGTGTACTTCCCACATTTTTGTTTGCAGTCTGTGGGGAAAACCAATACAAATAGAAACAAAAGTGTGCTTGAGTCCATGTGTACTGATCTCTGGGACATTTCATTGCCATATAGGAGGCACTGTAGGAGTGTCCCAGACAGCTGCCAATTGCATTCTGTTAGATTTCTTACCAATGTGCACCAAGGTTTATGAATATATCCCCTTCCCAACACTCATGGAGTGCCTATACTATCATGGAATAGTTCTGTGCCATAACTAACTTTCCTGTGTCCTCCGTGCAATAGACTACAATCCACATCACAATTAAAACCCCAGCTATACCTCATACTGAATGGTACATCAATTGAAAGAGGTGGCCATTGCTCAGTTGTCAGGTGGAGTTATCAGTAGACAGCCTCATTACTAATATTATAGCAACACACGCTGGTAGTATGCATGATGCTGCAATATGGAGGAAAATTGGTTTGAGGGATGCTTTCCAATATGGTGAAATTCCTGCGGGACTATTACTTGGTAAGTATAGGACTACAGCTACAATGTAAGCAGAAGCTAGACATGTCAGCATTATGCATGATGACTAAGTATATATTATCTCT
Organism: Protopterus annectens; assembly: GCF_019279795.1. Lineage (NCBI taxonomy): Eukaryota > Metazoa > Chordata > Ceratodontiformes > Protopteridae > Protopterus > Protopterus annectens. Next base: position 407,208,656 of record NC_056745.1, read on the forward strand.
TTCCTACAAACAGGTGACTGCACTTATCCACTGGAACCTTTGCTAATGAAACCATACAGAGCCCCCTCAACCACTGCTGAAGATACATACAACAGAGCACATAGCATGACACAAAACACCCACTGAACATATGTTTGGCCTACTGAAAAAAGATTCAGCTGTCTGGACAAATCGGGAGAGAGGGGGCATTACAGTACAGACAAGAAAAAGCATCACAGATTGTTACCGTGTGTGCCACGCTACACAACATTATAACAGCAAAACATGGTGGCTTGCCAACTGCAGATGTGGGTAACCTACCAAAAGAACTCCAGATGTCTGATGATGACTTATCAGAGCTGTTACATATATCCTAGCTGAGGCAACATGACAGTGTCTGACACGTACCTTTGAGTCATGTTGAGCAACATGTACAAATGCACACAGAATAAACTGTGATGTTTATGTGTTGCCCCACCACAGCAGCACAGAACACAGCTAATAGAAATAAGCTATTAGTTGTCTGCATTGAACATAATACATAAACAAAACATAAGGTGTACCATTAAGAGCATATAGACAACACTCATGAAGGAACACATCTAGATTTATACAGAGGAAACATCAATGTAGCAAGTCTTCTTGCAAGGTACATCCCCAAAGAGGACCGCATAGACAAATGTATGGGATGCAGGAGGTATGCGCAACAGAAGCTGTAATTGTCAGGTAGTATATCATCAGACAGACACCTAGCATGAGAAGGTAGCTGTAAATAGCCAGTACCACAAGAAATGTTGGCCCATACAGTGTATGGGAATGTATCAGCACAAACATAACCAAAAAGCAGGGGCCGTACACTAACATTTATGTATCACACATGGCATTGTGCGATGTCTTACAATACAGTAAACAGCATGCAGCAGCATGAGTAATTACAAACATTACAATGCCTGTCCAGAAAATAAATAAATACAAGCAAATCTCACGTTCCATGCCTGACATAGAATGTCACACAGAAGGCAATGCTTTGATATGCAGGTTATTGCTGCAACATGACTCAGAGTTAAGAATACTTTCAAACAATCAGAGCATCATTGACGGTGACTACACAACAGACATAGAAGCGCATCAGTGTTGTTTGTGTGCCATTTTAACGTACAGATAAGCATCATGTGTGTCGAAATAGTGAGATATGGGAGGCACATATGGGAACTACATGTCAGCATTGGCATTGAAAATGGAAACAGTTCCACAGAAGTGCAGTGATTGCTCATGGTAAGGCATGTGCCATATCATATTAAAATGCTGTAATACATATATATATATATATATATATATATATATATATATATATATATATAGTATCAAAGGCTTAGGCCAGATCAAGGTAGGCTGTATGAACCACCTTGCCTTCATCTACAGCTCTGGTGACTGACTCAAAGAAGTCGACCAGGTTGAGCAGGCATGAGCTACCCTTCACATAACCAAACTGTGTGGGATACAGAGTTTGGAGATTCCCTATGTCCTTGTTTATTAGGTCCATAATGATCATCAGTTTAATGAATGTAAGACCAATACACGTCATCATGGCTGAAATATATCTAACTGTTGTACATGTAAACACAATACAAGTACAGGAAATGTGGAACTGGAATTGGAAACTAACTTATGGCTGTAGGGTTAGCTCTGTACGTGGAGATATATGTGGCTCTGAATCTGACGTTTGTGCACTATTACCTTTAATAGTTACTTATTTTTTAAAAGTACATGCTAATGTGTTTTTTGTAAACTATAACAGTTAAACTCAGCATGCTTACACGATAGTATTATAAGGTGGATAAATGCATATGCAGTCTTTATTCTGTAGACTTATACAATATTAAAGAAAGTGTGATGTCCATGAGCTGAAAAGGTTAAGCAGGAGGCCAATATATATATATATGTGGGTTCAAATCGCATGTTTTTGGATGATCTCCTGGCATTTATGCATTTCCTGTTCAACAACATATATGGGTGATCTGTACTTGGTAAGTTATACATTACAGCTTTTACACTTCTAGCATGGCTCTGGTGTGTTGAAGCCTATAGAGTTTAGGCTGAGGATGAATATGCTTTTTTCTGTTATACTCAAGGTTTCTAGAAACATCATATTTCTTTCTGTTAATGATGTATGTGCAAATGCTGGGTAATACATACAGATGTTACTTCTACAGTTTAAATTACACAATAATTTATTACAATTCATTACTTATTTTAATTGGTTACTCTCCTACCTAAATTGCATGTGTAAGTTTATATCCCACAGTTGGACAATAATTCCTTTAATGGTTATTTATCTGTTTCAAGTGCAAACAAATGTTTTCTTTCAAACTATGACAGTTGGAAATCTGAACTGTTATAGTTGTGGGTTATTGCGGTGAGCAGTGTGATGACATTCAGTCGTGAATTCATAATTTTGTTGTTTGAATCCCGCCACAGATATTATGTACATCATTGTCCAGATTGAATATTATATGTGTTATGAATGGAGATGCTTTTGTTCCACTTTATTAGTCAGATTTGTTATGGTTGATACCAGTTCATAGCAGACAATACATTTTGGATATGTTATGTACAATGTGATATTAAATTGCATAGCAGCTTATGTAGGGCACATGGGAGCTTAAGGCCATGGTTCTGACACCAGTCGTTGGTCTCAGTGAGGCATTTCTGTAGGATGTCAACATCACTTGGGGAGTTAATAATAGCTCCCAGCTTGCAATCGTCCCTGAACGTTGTCAACCAGGGTCCCTTTGTGTTGGCCTGGACTTCAGAGAAGCAGATACCAAACAGGAGAGGACCCAGGACCGAACCCTGTGGGAATCCACTCGTGACTGGTCTCTAGTCTGACTTGGAGTCAGCTACTTTCACACTGTGTGTTCTATCTGTGAGCCAGTTTGCAACCCACTTATTGATATAGGGATTGATGCCTAGCTTCTTAAGTTTTTCTGTGATTCTTGAGTGGGGAATGGTATCAAAGGCTTTGGCCAGATCAAGGTAGGCTGTACGAACCACCTTGCCTTCATCCACAGCTCTGGAGACTGACTCAAAGAAGATGACCAAGTTGAGCAGGCATGATCTACCCTTCACAAAACCAAACTGTATAGGATCCAGAGTTTGGAGATTCCCTATACCCTTGCTTATTAGGTCCATGATGATGCGTTCCATGGCTTTGCATATCAGACTTATCAGGCTAATGGGGCGATAGATCCCAGGGTCTATAGTCACTCCTCCTTTGTGGAGAGGGATGACTGTAGCAGTGTGCCATTTGGTAGGGACAAAGCCTGAGGTGAGGCTGTGATTGAACAGGGCACACAGGTGAGGTGCCAGTTCACTCTGTAGTTCATGTAGAACATAGCCAGGGATATTATCAGGTCCCATAGAAGCTGTATTCTTGGTCTTGGAAAGTGCTGTTTTAACCTTTGAGTAGTAATACTGGGTGCCTGGCAAGTCTACTGGTATTGTGATTGGTCCTTTGGGGGGGGGTAAAGTTGGCACTGAGTCTGTTGGCCAGTATATTGTCAATGTCTGTTGGCTCGGTATAGGAGGTACCATTGTGCAGTAGTTCAGAGCAAATCTGGGTATTGCCATAGAGATACTTTATATAACTATAGAAGGCCTTGTGGTTGTCTTTACTATCTGCTGCAATTCTGTTTTCATAGCTAGCTTTAGAGGATTTGACGAGGGATCTCAACTTTTTGTTGAGGCTGATAAGGGAGTTTTTCCAGTCTTGGGAATTTACCTTATTCTGCATCAGTTTCCTCCTTCTGTTGTAGAGTTTGTTTATGGCAGGGGACCACCCGATTGGCTTCCTTTTTTTGGAGGAGATCATCTTGGCTCTATTGGGTATGCCGAGATCCATGCATTTGTGTACGTGTTTGTACAGTGCATTGGTGTATGATTCGGCGGTCATACAACTATTTTCCATTTGCATGGGTCCCGTGAAGTTAGCCAATTGTTTTTAGGAGCCCAAAGTTAGCTTTGGAGAAGTTTTCATGGTGGTTACCTTTGTGGGGGGTGGGTGGTGGGTGGGATGTTGATTTCCAAGTTGATTAGTTTGTGGTCAGATCTAACCAGGGAGGAGTTGATTATTGGTGTAGAGCAACAGTCAAGGATGTTGCTACCTCTAGTGGGGGTAAGAACAATCTGGTCCAGGGCATTGGAATTAATGAATTCCAGGAAACTTTTGGCAAGTGCATTGATACATGAGTAGTTTTCCCAGTTAATGGAGGGGTAGTTGAAGTCACCCAGTATGAGAGTGTAAGGTTGGACCCTAATATTCTCCATGGTGTTTAGGAATGTGGAGCGTGAGTCTTGAGACATGGTTGGGGACCTATAGCAGGCTACGACCTGAATCACTGTTATGTAGGTAGACTGATTGATACATTTGTTGAGTGACAGTTATATATATGTGTGTGTCATTCACATAATTTCTAGCTCGTATATGCTGTTGCTGTGCTTGTGATTGTGGAGTTGTTCGAAGTTTTCAAATTTCACTCAGATTATATGATGTTCTGATGTTACCCATTAACCATGTTGCACTGCTCATCCATTTTAAGTGTGCCATTTTAATCTTTGGATGTCAACATGACACATTATTGGTACATAATGATATGCTATAGTAGAAATTTAAATTCTATATTGCCACCTCAAGATAAATGTGTGAAACACACATTGAGTAAGGAATAGGGGACCATATTCCTAAGGTGACTCTGTGACTGACATTGGTGTAAGGCTTATCTTGCAACATGGTTACACCAGGGGCCACATTCCCAAAGATCTAGTGTCAGTGTTAACTTACACTGGACCAATTCTTTTACTTACACTGGACCAATTATTTTGGAATAGAGCATCATGTCAGTGTTGTATGCCAGAGTGGTATGACATACTTGTCTTGACTTACTGATATATGTATATATATATATATATATATATATATATATATATATATATATATATGTATATATTGTCTGTGTCCTGTGCATGTGCACTTTGCATACATACATGCATGCTGAAGGCTATGTTAGTAAGTGTACAAGTAATAACTGAAGCATTTCTGATAAACTGAGAACTACATGGCATGTAATGCAGTATAGTGTATTGGAGTAACATAATGACAATTTATGATGGGCACAATGATCCATACATGCCCTTCTATTCATATTATCAATATATGAATATTATGAAATTTGGAATGTTGCATAATCATGACAGCACACGTTATTATTACACCTTTGTGTCTTTTGTTCATAAGTAAACCTTATGGGCCAGATCTGTTATGCACATAGAGTGTAAGAGAAGGAGTACCTTTATACCATTGAGTATACCTGTTTTAACAGCTTTTCACGATGTATGTGAGGCAGACTTAAGAAAGTTTTATGCAACTAGACATGTACAGAAAAAATTCAGTTTAACTTATGAAGAATCCTTGCCCTTGAAAGCTTTGGCTAAGGATAATAACATTGTTATAAAACAGGCCGATAAGGGAGGTTCAGTGGTTGTTATGGATCGTGTTAATTACATACGCTCCATGGAATTGCTATTGGGGGAAGGGAATACTTTTAAACGCATTACAATACTTGATGTTAAAAAATACATTACTGAAGTAAATATGTTGATTTTTGAGTTACAACTATGTGGAGACATAGATTTGTCCCTATATTACTTCACTCTACCATGTCCCATTACCCTGCAGTTATATGGACTTCCCAAAATACATAAATCACTGGAAAACCCACCGATGAGACCCATAGTGTCCGGAAAGGGCTGGATAACCGAGCCTATCTTGGTATACCTGCAAAGGAAACTAAGTCAGTTTTTGCCCGATTGCCCTAATATTTTGAAGGATACCACTAATTTTATTTTGAAACCACGACGTTGGTATGATAACTTAGATACAGGAGCTTTACAGTGTTATGATTTCCTCTTTGTAACGTTGGATATAACTTCATTGTTTATGGTAATTCCCACTGAAGATTTTATACAAGCCATTAGGGAATTCTTGGTGCATAAGGGAACTATGTCTGCTAAAGAAATAGAAACTATATGTTCCTTGTTAGAAATTGTCCTGACCAGGAATGTTTTTTGTTCAATGATGAATTTTATCTGCAGTTATCTGGGGTGGCAATGGGTACATCAGTGGCCAACACGTATGCAAATTTAGTTTTACATCAGTGGGAGCAGACATATATCTGCAGTAACTTCAGTGTGTTAAATCAGAAGGTTTGTTTATACCAATGTTTTGTTGATGATTGTTTTGTTGCATGGAAAGGTACTAGCCTAGAATTACATGAATATGTAGAGTATTTAAATAATACTACAACCTTTTTGAAGTTCAAGATGCAATATTCTGCTAGTAATGCTACATTTTTGGACCTAAAATTAGATATTAAGGATGGTGTCATTGAAACCAGCATCCGCAAGAAAGAGATACATGCTGAAAGATATCTGAACAGATGCAATATGCATGCGCCTCATGTTTTCAAAGGGGTTACGTTAGCACAGTTTAGAAGGACAAGCAAACTCAACACTGATGATTCCTTTTTTCTTCAACAATTGGAAGATATGAAAGTTGAATTTATGTCAAGTGGTTATGATCATGCACAAGTGTTAGAATTAAGTAATATGATTATAACAGAAAGGGGAACGACTGCTAAACCTATTTTTCAGGTAGGAACTGATGATCAAATAGCTATTGAAATTTGTAAGCCCTTTATGGAGAAAACTAGATAAATTATGACTTTTAATGTGCGGTCACATTATGTAAAACAAATCATAGAGAAGCATTGTCTAATTCTAATGGCCTCTTCTGAAGTGAAGAATGTTGTAGGGGATAGGCCCTATTTTTGTTATAGAAACTTGAGAAATCTAAAAAGCAAATTATGCTATAAAGATTTTACTTCTAAGTCAATACCATTACCATTTACAAGAATAGATACATTGAGTTGTACATGTTGTTCCGATTTATTAGGTAAAGGAAGTGAGACTTTTGCATATCCCATCACTAAGGCAAATTATAATTTTCAGTTGACAGCAAGTTGTACTGCTGTCAATGTGGTCTATTTAGCTACCTGTTTGTCGTGCCCTTCATTTTATGTGGGCAAAACCACAAGAAAATTGAAGGAGCGCATTATAGAACATAAATCGGATATACGTAGGGGACATGAGAACAATGCATTTTATAAGCATATATTGTGCACAGATAATTTGCATAAATTTAAGTTTAGCATAATAGATAGAGTCTATAAATCTATTAGGGGAGGTGATTTAAATAATGTGCTTGAAATTAAAGAATATGAATGGATTTTACGCCTGATGGCTGATCAACCCAACTTTGTTGCCTGTGGCATGGCATAGGTCTTTGACATATAGATCCCATTTTCCTGAGTTTGTGGTGTGTATACTTATTTATTACACTGCTACACTAATATTTTGCTGTGGTACTGATGTTTGGTAGTGTACTTGGTTGTTTGCCTTTAACATGCATGGCTGGAGGTTCTAGCCTGTCCTCCCCTTCTTTTCTCCTACGTTTGCTCACCCTTGCTTTTGCTTGGCTTACAGCTGTACTGTAATTGTATTCAATGTCCATTGAGTACCGCAGTGATGACACTCCCCATTTAGTATTGTCCAAGACAATTTTACCATTGGTTATACTCATTCTGCTATGAGTGTCACACACTTTGCAACATCTCAGCAATGAGTTGTGCATTGGTACATATGTATTTTTGCATTTCACCATGACTGATATGTATCCCTACCCTGTTTGTCAGTATTCTTTTACTGGTGTTGAATAGTCTGTGTACCTTACCTCTCCTTTATGTGTATTTCCAACCCTTGTATGTCATGTCTTGTGATATTTGTTATATGTTTATACCTGCTCTTTAGCCCTCCTCCACTTTCCATGTCTTTTCCATTCCTTCTATTCTCCATAAAACAAAAAATGGGGCCTATTCCTACCAAAATGAAATTGCCCGTGCCCCTGTGCTCAGGAAAATGGGATCTATATGTCAAAGACATATGCCATGCCACTCTGACCTTCCTGTCTCATCATACCTCTTGTGTGGTCCTCTTCTTCACCCTCACCCCCATGTGCTTTTCTATCTCCCTATTTCCTTGGGTGTATGTGTTACTTGTGTTCCCGACACGTGTCACGCACCCATTGTTAGCTAATGTTACCCATGGCAAAGTAGCCAGGATTGCCCTTAATTAATTATTTTTTTAAATTAGAAATGTTGCAGATTGTGTCAGATTCCACAAATTCTGGTGTGTTTTTATATATGTCAACTTATTATGACAATATCCATAATTGTTTGCACAATTGTCTTTCTTTACTACTTTCCACCTATTACTGAAAGCTACATTGAGCTGGTTTACCTTCTGTAGATGTGCATTGGTAATGCGCATACATATCTTGCTTTATGAATGAGTTTTCCTGGAATACAGCTTTCACATATCTGATTGTGGTTGTGCTGACATCTTTGGTTATGTCTGCTTTTCTCTGAAGTATTCTCCGTGGATTAGGGTATATTTGCATATTACTTGGTTAGCTGTAATTCTTGCATGGAATTCAGCACAATCTGCCAGATTCTATGAACTTTATGGACTCAGACCTATTATGTATATAAATAAAAAAAATTTAATATTGTTTGTTTTCTTTGCTTTAATGTATATTTGCCTATGTCTTCAACTTATAATTTAATAAAGATGTTTAAAAAATATTATTAAGGATGCCAGAATTAATTGTTTTCTAAAGGTGGGAATTAATTAAGCTCTTCCAACCTCAGTTAGCATCATAATTACTGTCAGTCTTAATATTTGGTTTTCTGTTCTAATTTTTTCTATCTCTCTCTCTCTCTCTCTCTTGCTCTCACTGCCTAACCATCTACTAAATCTTCTTTTGAACACTCGCATACTGCTTATTATCACATAGGTGTAAATGACCTTCTGGAAAACAAAGGACCTTCAAAGCTGTTGATATCTCCTGTTACAAGCTGTATAAGAATAGACCAATAAAGTGACTATACATGTTCTTGGCTCTTGTAGAAGTATACTTTTCTGTGATTTCACTTTCTTAATCTCTGTATGTGATTTTATTTCATAATCTTTTTATGCCTTGGGCTAAGCCTGAAATTATTTACTTACATTAGTTTTCTACCGCAGTCAAAAAATCATGTATATACATATATGTGTGCACAGACTCTACCTCACCTACAGTTGTGACTCATTCTAGTTAAAACCATAACACCCTCCTTACCTTCTCTTTTTTTTTTATCAAATTTCTTTTTATTAAATATTTTATTTTAATTTATATTAAATATTTGTTCACAAAATATGCAGAAAAAGATAAGACATATACATGTGGTATAGCTGACGTTACAGAGTGCATACCATAAGCACGTAATATAGCAATAACCCACACCTGGGTGTGGGTAATGCTGGATTTACCCACGGTTGTCTTTGTTTGGCCACTCGGGCTTCGCCCTCGTGACCAAACCACACCAATTGTGAGTAAATCCAGCATTACCCACACCCAGAAGTGGGTTATTGCTATTATACAATGACATTATTTAAGAAAAAAAATAATTACTTTTCTTAAATAATGGCATTGTATAATGCCTCCTTGCTGCCCTTCCGCAGCTGTCTGTTATTCTGCGGCAGTTCTGATGTATTGCGCATGCGTATACTTACACAGTACATCAGAGTTTTGGGCAAAAGCAATGGAGAAAGCAAGATCTCTGTTGCTTTTTACAACCGTTTTAAGCTACAAGTTTAACATAGTGAGACAGCTTTAAAAAAAGCAACGGAGATGCTCCGTTGCTTTTTTTAAAGGTGTCTCGCTATGTTAAACTTGTTTAACATAGCGAGACAAGTTGTAAAAAGCAACGGAGATCTTGCGTTCTCCGTTGCTGTAAAAAAAAAAAAGAGTTATACTAATGGAAAAAGTCCGGGCGACCGGACCTTTTTCCATTACTATAACTCTGATTTACAACGTGCACGCTGACCAATCAGCGTGCACGTTTTGGAATATTAATAGAGGGTTATTGTATAATAATAGATGTTAAGTTGTCATTCTCGCCTTCATTCTTGCTGGATGGGATCGGAGCAGATCGGAGACTCAGCCTATACTATAGCTCGAGAGCTATTTTTACCGGCTCGAGGCAGCCCTACATCCCACAATACCATGCGCTAACTCCCCAGATCTCGCTTGCCTCTTCGCTGCAAGGTAGTCTGTTTTTACCGGCTCTGGTCAGTAAGTGCTTTTTTCAGATATATATTCAGTCTCAGTAGTTTTTTTTCAGTTAGTTACCCTTCTTTAGGTCCCTTCTAACTGCCTTACCCTTTTCGGTAGCCCTTTTTCCCTTTCTTTAGTTAGTTTTTTATCTTGGGCCTACGGGCTTCTCCTTAGTTTTCCCCCACCCCTTTCAGTGTGTGTGTGGGTTTTTAGTCAGTTCTCCTTAACTTAAATAAGTGTGTGTGTGTGTGGACTGACTGTGTTCCTTTTTATTTTTTGTCAGGATGTCAAAGGACCCTAAGGTTTCGGGATTCAAGAAGTGTGACTCGTGCTGTCAGAAAATGTCTCTGACAGACGGTCACACTTCTTGTGTCTATTGCTTGGGGCCTTTACACCTGCAGGACTCTTGTTCCGTTTGTCACGGATTTATTTCAAGAGTCCTGCAGGAAAGGCATAACAAGCTCATCCTAAGGGGCTTGTTAAAGCCTGATGACTCCCCGTCCAAGTCTGGCTCGGGGAAGTCGTCAAAAACCTCCAAACCCTCGGCTCCAGCTTCTGAGCCGAGGGCTGGCATTATCGAGACGGCTCCGACCTTGGTTCCGGCTGGCTCCGAGGCGAGCAAAGTGGTTTCCGCTCCAAAACCATCATCGGAGCCGACCCCAGCGCGCAAGCGCTCTAGGTCCCCTTCGCTAGAGTCCGTCAGATCGGCTCCGAGGTCCCCTCTCCTATCGGAGCGGAGTCATAGGACTCATTCATCGAGGTCATCCAGGCTCTGCGACCACGACATCGAGAGGGTGGTCAGTAGACCCATAAAATCTCAGGCACTGGCCCAAATGCTTCAGAGCCCATCTCACCAGACTGTGGCTCCTTCGATACAGCTATCCATTCCTCCTCCGACTCATCTCTCGAGCTCGTAGCCGGAGTTTGTCGGAACGGTGACCTTGCCCACGTCGAAGCCGATACTTCCTCCTTCGGCTCCGGTGCCGTCGGCTCCGACCTCTTCATTGGTTCCATCCGTGGAGAGGTCCGGGCGCCGAGACTCCATTGTCGGCTCCGAGGGGGTGAGTGGCATCGGACCCTTGTCCAACCCCACTCTCCCTCTCGGAGCTTTGGCTCTGGTTAGTTTGGCCCCAACATCATTCTCGGAGCCTTCTCTGTCGGTTCTGGGGGCGGTTCTGGTCTCTTCGGAGCCAGTGCTACCTTTGGTATCTGATAGGGGAGCCTTCGGGGTGATGAGGAGTGTGCTGGACCCAGTGTCCACTCCAAGGTTGAGTTCTGTGACTCCTCCCTCTGTAGTGCCTGTTACGGTCTCTGGCCATCCTCTTACACCTGACAGCAGAGATCCAAAGCATAGGGTACCCACCTTGGGTGTCTCCTCCTCTTCCGAGGGCTCCCCTGAAGTTTCAGGGGAACCCCCTAGGAAAAGAAAGTGCAAGAGGAAGCACATAGACTCCCCCGAGTCTGTCACATCGGACACCAACTTGGATGAGTCGGAAGGTTCCCCCAGATCCCTCTCTGAGTATGTCTCCTTTTCAGACATCCTGGAAATCCGAAGACAGAGGGGAAATTGGCCCACTCTCAAACCTTCCGAGGACGAGTCGGTTTACCTTGACGCCTTTGGATCTTGCCCTTCCACCTCCTGGGTGTCTCCCCCTTTCGACCCACTAATAGAGGTAGTGGCTAGAAAGGCATGGGCAGCTCCTGATTCAATGGAACCTACCCCTAGGAGGTCTTCTAAATTTATTTCTGCACCAGATGACAAATCCTTTCTCACCAAAGGTGTTTCAGTTGATGCTATGGTGGTAGCAGCAGCCACTAAGAAAGAATTGGCTGATCCTTCTGTATCTGTTCATCCTCCTAACAAAGAGTCCAGGACCATGGACAGGTACGGCAAGCGGACCTTTGCTTCAGCGACCTTTTCTATGCGATCTCTGAATTATTTATGTCATTTCACCTGACTTCAGAGAGACTTGCTCAAAGAGCTGGGTGAAATGGTACAGGATTCTCCTGCTGCGGGGTTTAAGGACAAAATAAACTCTCAGCTGGCTACCCTGAACTCCATTGTTAACTCCTCCATGCGGCTTATCTCTTATGCAGCCAATGGAGCGAGTAGGGCCGCTGGCACAGGCTTTGCGTTGAGACGTCACGCTTGGATGCGACTCTGTAACTTTGCCGATCCCTTCAAGGCGTCCTTCACCAACACCCCCTTTAATGGTTCGGAATTGTTCGGACCTCAGGTGAAGAATACCCTCACCAGATGCGAGCAAGATGGTAAGATTCTCTCTGCTGTGGGAGTCCGTTTTTCCACACCTTCTAGACATTATCCTAAGGGACAGAAGGGAGGAAAGATGTGGTTCCGCAAACCTCAGGGAGTCGCGCCTGCCGCATGTGGTGAATTTCCCCCTAGAGGCAGAGGGGGAAATAATAACAGACGCTGCCCCAGGGGCAGAGGGGGTCCTCAGAACCAGGGCTCTAGGGAATCTTTTCCTGACCAACCCTTTCAGCATCCCTGAGAAGCTGCTCGACTGTCTGCCTTCGGAGGCAGTCGGGGGAAGATTATCTCTGTACCCGGAAGCCTGGCAAGCCCTCTCCCAAGACACATGGGTACAGAAGATCATATCCGAGGGTTACAAAATCCCTTTCACTTTCCCTTCTGTACAACCGCCAAAACCCCTACCAGACGTACCACCCGCATGAAGGGGTCAGGCTCAGCTAGAAATAAAAAAGCTGTTAGAAAAAAGAGTCATCCAGGCAGTCCCAGCAGATCAGCTAGGATCCGGAATTTACTCCAGATTCTTTTTGGTACCAAAAAAGACAGGAGAATGGAGACCCATTTTAGACCTCAGCAGGTTAAACAACTCTGTACTAAAGACAAAATTTCAGATGGTAACACTGCAGTCCATTCTACCCTTTTTGGGCAGAGACAACTGGATGTGCTCGATAGACCTCCAGGACGCGTACTACCATATAAAGATACACAGGTGCTCCAGGAGGTTTCTCCGCTTCCGGCTGGGAGTCAGTCATTTTCAATTCAGGGCCCTTTCCTTTGGTCTCACCACAGCCCCCCGGGTGTTCACCAAATGTTTGGCAGTGGTCACGGCTCACCTGAGACAGAAAGGATTCCAGGTGTTTCCATACTTAGACGACTGGCTCATTTCCGCTACCACCAAACAGGATCTCATAATGGCCAGGGATTACACTATTCAACTTTGCAACAGTCTGGGTATTTCTATAAATTTTGCAAAGTCCTCCTTGTCGCCTTGTCAATGTATAAACTTTGTAGGCGCCGTATTAAACACCACAGAAATGTCTGCAACATTACCACCTCAGAGAGTGACAGACATAAGGCGGAATGTTCATCCTCTGTTTCAGCCCAACAAAATTCAGGTCAAGCTAGTATTGAAAGTGTTAGGCCTCATGGCGGCGGCGATTCTTCTACTTCCATTAGCCCGCTTCCACATGAGGCTCCTTCAGTCGATGCTGTTTTCTCAGTGGTCATTTCAACAGCTACCAATGACCCACAACATTTTGATAACCCCATCTTGCAAGAAACATCTCTCCTGGTGGATGGTTTCCCCTCAGCTTTTTCAGGGCAGACCCTTTGTTCTCCCCCCCCCCCCCCAGGTGCCACTGTCACAACGGATGCCTCCCTGATTGGGTGGGGGGGGGGCATTATCAGGGCAGGATGGTCCAGGGCACTTGGCAACAGTCAGAATGCCACCTGCACATAAATGTCCTGGAGATTAGGGCGGTGCTTTTGACGTTGCAAGCCCTTCAGAGCTCTCTTCCCACGGGGACTATAGCAATTCAAACGGACAATATGTCTGTGGTGTGGTACATAAACAAGCAGGGCGGAACAAGGTCCTATCCCCTCTGTCGAGAAGCACTCATACTTTGGCAATGGGCGATTTCATCTCAACGGTTTCTGATAGCAATGCACATCCCCGGGAAGTCCAACGTCATAGCAGACAGATTGAGCAGAACTATCCTCATGCCTCACAAGTGGTCTCTAAATCAAGCGGTAGCAGACAGAATTTTTCAGAAGTGGGGCCAGCCTTGCTGCGACCTTTTCGCAACTCCCCAAAACAGCAAGTGCTTCGACTTCTTCACACTTTTTCCTCTGCCAGACCAACCCCTCAGAGACACTCTTGTTCACGTTTGGCCCCGGGGTCTTCTTTATGCCTTTCCTCCTTTTCCATTGATCCCGCAATTAATTCAGAAAGCAACCGCATTGAGATCCAAAATGATCCTCATTGCCCCATTTTGGCCTAGACAAGTTTGGTTCCCATTCCTGCACAAATACCTACTGGAATAGCCTTGGCATCTGGAACCCCTTCCGGATCTGTTGACCCACCTCACGGGCAAGCTGCATCAGACTCTACATTCCATCAAACTCACAGCTTGGTTGCTCCACTTCCAGCCATAGCCAGGCTTCCCCTTATTTCTCCTCCTGTTCGTGATATCATTCTGGCCTCCCATAAGTCCAATACTGGGAAGACTTATGTGAGTAAATGGAAGCGTTTTTCACACTGGGCACAAACTAGGTCCTTAGATCCTTTCCATGCACCCATTCATGAGGTTCTGGACTTTCTGGCGGAGCTTTTTCATTCAGGGTCATCATCGGCCACTATCAGGATACAATTAGCGGCCATTGCTAATTTTCATGTTGGACTCTCAGAAGCAAATATTATGTCCCACAAACTCTGTAAAGCCTTTCTCAAGGGCATCTTTTTGCTCAGACCTCCAGTCAAAGATCCACCCCACAATGGGATTTGAATTTAGTTCTAACTTCACTAATTCTGCCCCCTTTTGAACCTGCAGCTTCTTGCTCCCTCAAACTTCTTTCTTGGAAAAAGCTGTTTTTAGTAGCTATAACATCTGCCAGAAGGGTATCGGAACTTCAAGCCTTGTCTGTCCGTCCTCCTTATTTGTTTTTTCATAAAGACAGGGTAACTCTCAGAACAAACCCTTCCTTCCTATCAAAAGTGTTATCGGAAGCAAATCTAAATCACTCCATTGATTTACCTGTCTTTTTCCCAGACTATACCAACAGGGCTGAACAAAAATTACATTCATTAGATGTTCATCGCCAATTACGGTATTACCTAGACAGGACAAAACAATTCAGAAAGTCAGACCAGCTCTTTCTCTCTTATGCTGCAGGCAAGAAAGGGCTTCCGGTATCGAAGGTTACTCTTTCCAGATGGCTGACATCTATTATTACCTTGGTCTATGAGTTGAGACACAGGCAACTTCCCTCTAGGCCTAAGGCTCATTCAGCCAGAGCACTATCAACTTCAACGGCGTTTCAAGCAAGGTTACCACTAGATGCCATTTGTGCAGCAGCTACATGGGTTTCCAAACATACCTTTATTGCCCATTACAAGCTTGATTTAGCCTCCAGAAATAGAGCTGATTTTGGTTCCACTGTACTCAGGAGTCTGTTTCATTGAGCCACCCAGGACTAAGATGCTAGGGACGCTGTCCCATCCAGCAAGAATGAAGGCGAGAATGACAACTTAACATTAAGAAGTTATGTCTTACCATAACGTTCCATGTTAGTTGTCTTCTTCTCGCCTTCTTTCTTGCGTCCCTCCCTCCTGCCCCCTAGCCTGGATAGACTTGAGGTTCTGAGTCCTTCCATTTCTGGAGATACAATATGTTGCATTTTGTTCCTTGTATCCTTAGTGTTACTAGCAGGTAATCTATTCTCGTAAAAGAGGATTATAATATTATTATTATAATATTATTATTTATACTATGTCTTAGCTTCCAAACGAGATCTGGGGAGTTAGCGCATGGTATTGTGGGATATAGGGCTGCCTCGAGCCGGTAAAAATAGCTCTCGAGCTATAGTATAGGCCGAGTCGGAGCCGATCCCATCCAGCAAGAAAGAAGGCGAGAAGAAGCCAACTAAATGGAACGTTATGGTAAGACATAACTTCTTATTATTGCCCACTTTACTCATTAACATTTAAATTAAGTAGAATTACCATTTGTGTTACTGTGAGGATATGGTTATATTATAAGTTAGTCCAAAAGCTTTTATCATATAGCAGTTCTCTTGTACATTATTTTACAGCTGCGAGCAATATTAGAGGTATAACATCAACCTATATAATAACGATATACTCTACTAAACCTTATATACATATATACAAATATGTCACCTTAATTATTGTGGTTACTAATCTCAGCAAAGTGATGTGTTTACTATCCTTATATAATTAGTATTTAACATACTGTTCATGACAGAATATCAATTAATGCTTTGCTGTACTTTTGATAGTAGGTTTGGTTTTCCTGACTTTTTGTATAAAGCTTCTTGGCCAATATGTTTTTTTGCCATACTTTTGTATTCTGACCAGGTTAGTCTTGATCTGTCTATCCAGTTTTTTGCTATGTTAGCTTTTAATAGGGTGCATAGTGTTATTATAATGTGTTTAGAGAAATTATTATTATTATTGCATTTGAATACATGTAGTATAGCTGTCTCCCATGACAATGTGAATTTTGAATAGCCTGATTTCTCTAAAAGGAATCGTGGTGAGCACCATAGTTTATAAACTGTTTTGCAGCTCCAAAAGATGTGGAGAATATCTGCCTCTTTGTTAGGACAGAATGGGCAATATGGTGACTTGGATGGGTTGAATTTGTTAAGGTGGATAGGTGTATGATATGCATTATTGAAGATCATGATCTGTGTGTATGATAACTTTTTGTATGGTGTCAGTTTTATAGTATTTCTAATAGCTAATTCCTTTTGATTGTCTGTTATGGTGTTATCTTTTCTTTACCAAAACTTTGAAAAAAAGAATAGTACTTTGATATTTAATATTTGCTATTCATTTATATGTATTTGATATAATTTTCTTTTTCCTTAAGAACAATTTTAGAACATGTGCTAACTTGACATCTTGCTCAACTACATTGATATCTTTGGTTATAGTACTTACTGGGTAGAAGATTTGTTTAGTTATCGGGTTATATTTATTGCTAGCTTTAAGTAGTTTCATGATATTTTCCATTGAAAGGTTTTTTAATTGGTAAAAATCCCATACTGTATAATATTTTATTAAAGGGTATTTATCTAGATTTACCATAGTGTTTGCTAGTTTTATATCTGAGTTGTTATGTATTGGTTGCAAAAGCATAACTGTGTCTTTTAAATTTATTGATAGCAGTAGCTTCTTGAAAATTTCACAGTTTATTAAGATTGGGCGAATTTGTATTGTCTTAAGAGTTTCTTGTTTTAAGAAGGGAATCATTTTTGGATTAACTTTTTAAGTTATAGTATCCCGGTGAAATAATTTAATCCATTATGGGTACCATTCATTTCCTATTGGGTCATGATTTGCTATCTGCGTGATGTGACTTGCATTAATAATTTCATAGTACAGTTGAAAATCAGGAAGGCCTAGGCCTCCTTTTTCTTTTGTGGGTATTAGCTTATTATAGCTAATTCTTGTACTTTTTGGGTACCATATGAACTTTGCCAGTCAAACTTTTATCTTGTTGAAGAAGGTAACTGGAATTTTCATGAAAGTGGCATTCAGATGTTATAAAATCTTAGGCAATATGTTCATTTTTATAATTGAAGCTTTTGATAAGGTAGATAGTTTAAGCTTTTCCCACATAATAATGTTATCGACTATATTTGACCACGTTTTACCTATATTATTATTGAACATATCTGATTGTGTATGTCTACAATTTATACCTAAATACTTCAATGTATATTGCACTTTAACATTTGTCTCTGGAAAGTAAAATTCCTTATGTCCCAGTGGGTTAATTGGATAAATGATAGACTTCTTAGGATTAATTTCATAGTTCGATACCATGAAAAACTTATCTATGGACGATAAGATTCTATTTAAATCAGTATTGGGATATTGAAAGTAAATATTGAGATCATCTGCAAAAGCTGTGTATTTTACTTGAGGTTTTGATACAGAAATAAGATGATGGTATGTCCTCTGGGTAATTTGCAGTAGTAATGCTTCTATATAAAAATTAAACAGGTTTGGTGAGAGTGGTCATCCCTGTCTGGTTCCATTTACTATTTGTATTGGATTAGAAGTTTTCTTAATATAAATAGTTGTAGTTGATTTGGTATGCAATGTTTTAATCATTTTTATGTATTCATTTGGGAGTCCAAATTGATAAAGTACAAAGAGGTGGAATTTTTGATTGACTCTGTCAAAGGCTTTTGTTCGTCTACTGATAATGCGTATTTAGGGGATTTGTCCTTGGCACATAAGTGGGTTAGGGCATTGATGGTTAATGTGTTGTCCTTTACTTGTCTCTGACTCATAAAGCCTAGCTGTTCAGGTGCTATTATGACTGGGGCTACTTTCTGTATCCTTTGTGCTAAAATTGTTGAAAATATCTTGATATCCAGATTTATCAGAGCTATAAGCCTATAGTTCGGATTTGTGGGATCTGTATTCAGTTTTGAGATAAGTACAGTTTTGAAGTTGTTCAGATAAAGGTCTGCTATCTCAACTTTTATTATATAGTTGTATAATTTTAGAAGTATTGGTGTTATTTGTTGCTTAAAATGTTTATAAAATTCTGCTACATACCCATTAGGGCCAGGAGCTTTCCCAGGTTTTAATTTATCAATAGCCTTACTTACTTCCTCTTCTGTTAATGGGCTTTTGAGATTATTAGATTGGTCCTTACCTTCTCTTTTAAGTAATTGTCAACAAGGTATACATCACAAAATAAAGCTTTACTGCATTTCTACAAACTGTGAAGTAAATTATATTTTCACGTACCCCATCTACCAATTGCTATCTTATTATGTAGAGACTTTAACTTTAATCCTTTTCCAGCATATTATAACTCCAAATCACACCTCAGAGAACTATAAATCTAAAATACAAATGATAGAAGTCTTTGTAATAAAACAGATCGACTTCATGTATGGCTTGTGTTTTATAACCATGAACTGTAAATGAAACATGGTTAAAGCCTATGGTAACTGATGAACAGGTAATTTCCCCAGGTTACTCCATGTTCAGAAGAGATAGAATTTCCAAAAGAACAGGTGATATTTGCCTATCATATAAAGCAATCTAATAGAAAACAAACGGAATACCTCATTTCTAATCCCCACAAATCTGAACTACTCATGGTTACTCTTAGAAATACTCCTAACAAATTTTGTATGTTGCCACCCTATACATGCCACTACATACAATAAATTCTAACATAGACACCTAGAAGCCTTTTATCTTCAGTGAATTCCAATATCAAACATTATGTTCATATTCTAGTGGATATTAACATAGACCAGCTAAAGATCTTATATCCATTTTTTTCTAACTCATGTCTTCCATCTCTCAATCTCATTGGCTTATTTCAGCTTGTAAATGAACAGGTATTGCCTGTGGTAAGGAAAGTATCTTAGATTGGATCCTTACCTCTAACATACATAATTTAAAAATCTACTGGCATTCTCCCTGACTCCATTAGTAACTATCATCCAACATATCTAACCTCCGATCAACTCAAAACTAAAAACAACAAATAAATAAATAAATAATTCTTTCATTTGGGCTAGAACTAGAGCTGTACCGAATATTCGCTTTGTATTTGCTTTGGTTCCAAATAGCAGGCCGAATAGTCTATTCGTTTTCGGCCGAATAGTGACGCTCAAACCAAATGCGAATAGTAGTCATGTGTCCACGTATTCCGTATGTACAGTCCTGTACGTGAGTAAGCTCACTGGCGCAACCAGTCTGTAGCTGTAGCGGCAGCATGGTCCATGTCAACTGGTGGGCCATCCGTATTCCGTAACATTATACCAATAAGATTTTACCTACCTTAATATGGAATCAATGGGATGCTGTGTAAAAAAAAAAAAACCTCTGGTGGAATGTATTGAAGGGAGGTGGCTGGCATCATGTTAGATCTTTTATGCCTGTGCATGCTAGGCCATGGTTGCACCAGTGAGCTTACTGACGTACAGGACAGTCATCAGCATATTATTGACACTGTGTTACCTTGTAGCTTATTTTTGTATGATCATATTACAGCTGTAACTTAAGTGAAGTTTACATTTGGGTAGTTCACTGATGGATAAGTGAAGTCCAATTTGGAATTATTTCAGGATATGTGATGACGAAACGAAAGCAATGTGCCAGTTGTGCAAAGCAGTCATCTCTTGCGGAGGTAGATCAGTAAAGTCACTTACATCTCCACTAAATAATTATTTGTCCTATAAGCATCCTGAAGAATACAAAGAAGTTGTTAACAAGAAGAAAGCAGCAACAGCAACTGGGACTTCTGACACTCAGCAGACTGGCAAGGTTCAGCAAACACTGAGCGACATGATTGACAAGAAAAAAACATGGTCCATTCATAGTCCTGAGGTGAACAAAATAACATTGTGCCATTGCAAAAATGATTGCCATTGACATCCAGCCATACTCAATTGTTGATGATAGAGGCTTTAAAGAATTGATTGATGTACTTGAGCCTAGATACATGCTACCAAGCCGCAAATACCTCACTGAAAAAAATCATACCAGAGATGTACAACATAGTGCTGGGCCATGTCCAGACTGCTATCAGTGAAGCACAATTTCTCTAAACACAGACACATGGATGGCACAGACAACAACAGAATCTTTCATGAGCATAACTGCACATTGGATTGATGACACATATGCATGCAGTTCTGCCGTCCTTCATTGTCAAAAATTTGATGGACAGCACACTGGGTCTCGACTAGCTGATGCTCTACTTGACATGATGAATCGCTGGAATATCGACAAAGAACTCGTCCACTTGGTCTTACGTGATGGAGGTGCCAACATGGTCAAAGCATTACAGGATGCAGATTTGCCCAGTGTCAGTTATTTTGCCCACACTCTGCAGCTGGCTGTGAATGATGCAATTCTGACACAGCCATCTGTTGCTGACTTGATATTGTCATGGAAGATTGTGGGACATCTTCGACACTCTTCAAGAGCTACCTCACGCCTTTTCGCCATCCAAGAAGAACTCAGTGTACCAAAACATCAGCTTCTTCAGGACGTTGTCACCATGTGGAATTCAACATATCAGATGTTGGATCGGTTGTTGGAGCAAAAGAGAGCTGTGTCGGTGTACATTGCTGAATGTGATGACAAATCCAGCAAGGCGCTGTCCCTGACAACAAACCAGTGGGCATTAGCAGCAAGAATTGTTGCAATTCTTAGGCCATTTGAACAACTAACGCATGAAATAAGCTGCAACAATTCTTGTTTTTCAGTGATCCTACCAACTGTTCAGGCTGTCTTGTTGTATCTGCAGAAAGACGTAGCTGATAATGGAATCAAAAAGACAGTCAGCAAACTGATAACATCCTTAACAAGGAGATTTTCCGACTTGTATGAAAATGGCATTTACACAGTTTCAGCCAGCTTGGATCCACGCTTCAAGCTGCATTTCTTGACACCTGTGCAGCAGGTAAAAGCCAAAACAGACATTGTTACTGCAACATTATTGTGTCAGCCATCGTCAGTTCAGCCTACAAATCAGCCATCCGAAGTTGTTTCTGAAGTTCTGAAGTGACTGAAGTGAATGAACAACCATCAACAAAAAAGACAAAGACAGCAGCAGAAGAATTTTGGTCATCTTGGGATCAGTTGCAGCCTGCTTGGGCACTGAACAGTGATAAGAATTTCTGTCTCCATAGAAACAGAACTGAGCAATTTTCTGACAGAGCCCTGTGTTCTGAGAGACACTGACCCACTGAATTGGTAGAAAATGAACATGTCCATATTTTAACATTGTGCCACATGGCTAAGTGCTACCTTTCTGCACCACCTACAAGTGTGCCAAATGAACGTCTTTTTAGTATGGCTGGTTATACTTTCAGTGAAACAAGAAATTGTCTTAATGCTGAGAACATGGAACAATTGGTGTTTTTGAAAGCTGATGCAGTATTTCTGAGTTAAATGTACATCAGTAAAAAGTTTAACAGCTATTTGGTAACATCAGTAAAAAACTTTCACAGCTACTTGGTAACATCAGTAAAAAACTTTGACAGCTATTCGGTTATGGCTCCGTTGTGTTTTTTTGGTTTTGTTGTGAGTTATATGTATGTATATGATTATGTACAATAACAATTTCTTACTTTTAGCCCTCATCGTAGTGCACAGACGGCAGAACACAGCACAGAGCAGTTTGCAGAACTTGACTTGCTGTTTAACTATTTTGTTTAGTGCTTAGTTTTAGTGCTTAGTTTACCTCATGACATGACTAAAACAACTATTCGTATTTGTATTCGGCCGAATATTTGGTACAACTATTCGTATTTGGCTGAATATTGTTAACCCTCTATTCGGTACAGCCCTAGCTAGAACCATTAAAAACTTTAATGCCCAAACATTCAGCACCTTACATCAGTTCTGTAACTGGAGAAAATTATTATATCTACCACTTGGTGAAGCAGTGCTTTACTTTAAGTAGACATTTCTTGCTACAAGTTATACAGCAACATGGCTTTCCTCTGAAATGAAACAACTTATATGTAAAGGGACCAAGCATGGAAAACTTGGAAATCACAACAAACTAAACATGCACTTCAGCGCTAAAGAACACTATGGAATGTAACAAAGACTATAGTGTAAAGGCCAAAAAATGTTTCAGTACAGTATAAGCTGCTCACTGCAAGAACCTAAATCCTTTCTGGAACTCTGTAAACAAATTATTTTACCATGGCAAAAAAAAAAAAAAAAAAAAAAAAAATATATATATATATATATATATATATATATATATATATATATATATATATATATATTTATCTATCTATCTGTATATATATATATATATATATATATATATATATATGGGAACCTGTCAGATCGACAAAATCACACTTCCCCGACAACCAGATCACCGAGACCACATTGCCGACAGAGGAGATTACCAACAATGGTGAGTAGTGCGCAACGGGATGTATTCCCGTTTCCGCAATGTGGTGCGATCTCGGAGTTGGTATATTTAAGTAGGGGGGGGTCTGATGGGCCGCAGCCCCCCACATGGGGGTGCAGGGGGGCTTGCCCCCTTGCTATACACATGTTAATTTTTGTTTTTTAGTGTATTGCAGAAACAGGAATATATTCCTTTCCGTAATACTTATACTTACCATTGTCAGGGATGTGTGATGTCGGGGAAGTAGTCTTGGTGATTTGGTCGTCGGGAAGTGTGGTTTCTTGGATCTGATATGGATCTATATATATATATATATATATATATATATATCTATATATATATATATATATATATATCTATATATATATATATATATATATCTTGAAACTGTGTTCAGTACTACCTGCATTGTTAATTTTCATTTCGTACAAGCAACCATCTCTTTATTGAAAAATAAAAATATCACAACCAAGATGCAGACATCTACTTTCAACCAAACCTCCAACAAACCCACCTAATTCCTTCACTTTACATTCAGTATTAAAAGACTACTTTCAAAAACTATAAGTCAAACTTAACACTGCTTTAGTTGCCTCTGACAATCTTTCTTCTGACTTTGACTAGCAACACCATCCATTGCTCATCTGATTTTGATAATTTCTCCATAAATGAGCAGTCCATATCAACACCATGAAAACAATCATACTACTCTAATAATTAAAGGGAGACAAAACCACACTATTTTCAACTTTTGACCAATAGCTATTCTTTTCCAGTCTCCAAAATAGTGGAAGAATGTATCAAAAAGTAACTGCTGAAATATCTTACATCAAATAATATCAATTGCCTACCTGCTGCTCTGAGGTGACCTGTTTCTATCTTTTCAAGCCATGAAAGACATGATCCAGTTTGATCTCTTATTTCTTCATAAAACCAGTACCTGTACAAACACCTGCACAAGGGACCTAGAACTAAACCAAAACATAAACTAGGATAGGTTTCTAACATAGAGTATTCCCTGCCTGGTGAGTAAGATGCCACTACAGTGATTATGTAACTGTGTTATACTATAAAAACAGTAGTGGTCAGTTGACTTCACATTTTAACCACCACTCATCCCCAGAATAACCAGTTTCTGTTTAGTTATATCCGAGTGTTATATAATTCAACTTATTTCACACACAGACAGTCACAAAAATATACTGCTCATGACATTCCAGATACAAGATTGTTTAACCAAGATTAAGTGACGGTAGTGGTCACATGCTTTCATTTACCAACCTGGAAAATAACCATCTTTCTGATGGGGCACCTTCTTTGTTTAACTATGATCAACTCAAATAAATTTCGTCCATACTAATAATGAATTAAACATGCAGACAGACAAGCAGGAATACACGCACACACACACACACACACACACACATGCAAAAACACTTGGTCCAGGTCAGTGATCATTTAACTGTGATCAAGTGACAGTATTGGTCAGTGTTTTCATACTCAGTTCCCCAAGAATATCCATTTTCTTTCTGTGTTTACCCTCCAAAGTCTAAATGTGATCATGCAAAATTTTACCCAATTGTAATGCATTTCTGCTTGTTACATGCCTACATACTCTTTTATACACACAGTTGTATAGATATATATACATATGGATTCACTATACAATCTTGAAATACTGAAATGTCGAAAAATCACGAATACCAGAACCGCGACCATTCACACACACACACACATACACCTACCTAACTACACTAAAATAAACATAACAACACACACAAACACACCTAACCTACCTATAAGCAGGGGGCCAAGCCCCCTTGCACTCCCATGTGGGGGGCTGTGCCTCCCACATACCCCCTACTTATATATTCTAACTCCGAGGTCGCACTAAACACACAAACACACAAAAAACACCACCGCACACACACTAAAATCCCTACCCAATACCATCACACACCCAACACTTACCTGAAACCCCAGATAAATCCACAAACCACACCACACGTCACGAACATGACACAACAATAGCAGCGGATTCGACATTTGCAGATTCGAGACTTCCACATTTGGCATAGTGCAGTTTCGGGTAACTGCACTTTCCACTATTCAGTCTCGACATACTGAAATTCAATATTTCAGTACATCGAGATTGTCTAGTGTATCCATATATACACACACACATACACATGCACACAGCCCATGACAGTCCAACTCTGTGTTTAGCCAAGATCAAGTGAAGGCAGTAGTCACTCGATTTCATGCACAGACCAGGAAATAATCCTTTTCTGACAGAGCACATTTATTAACTAAGATAAATAAATTCTGTCCATACTTATATATTATACATACAAACACAAGGAAAGCCACATGTGCGCACTGCTTCTGACAGACCAAATCAGTGATCAGTGATCATTTAACTGTGCTTGAGTGACATTTGTAATAAGTTGCTTTAGTGCACATTTCCCCATGAATCACATCTTTCTGTGTCTGAGCTAGTGGCATATAGGGAAAAAACACTGTCTATGGCTCTGGTGACCCGAATTCAAATAATGGCAAATGTAATTAATTGCACAGGAGGCATGAATAGGAGTACACATGCCCAAGGACATATGCACATTAACCCAGTTTGCATCATGGAAATGAAGAAACCATTATGAGGTGCTTCCTGTGGGGGAGCATGGCATTTTGCTAATATAAAGAATTTGCAGAATTGAAGGACAGTGCAACGTTAATGCCCCTTGCATATCTCACTTATGGGCTGTTGTTGTGCAGGGACAGAAGGTAGGGCTTGAGGGAGAAAATACCAAACTATTATTGCCTTAAAAATGGCCCCTTCTAGTTGATTTTTAGCCCAGTGATAGGGAATGAATGAGACAGTTGGCTGTGAGGAGACCAATGAGCAACAGACAGTGGGGACAAAATGCTTCCCCCACTAAAATAGCTACTTTCTGTCTGGGTACACCTCCATACTGTGGCTCTTGGCAAGTGAAATATATCTTATTTCATTTTTATGCATTTCAGCTTGTTGCATTCTACCACTCTCCACACGTGCATACACACACACACACACACACACACACACACACACACACACACACACACACACACACACACACTTGCACACAGACTGTTTCTGACAGTGTAGACTATTGGATACCTGACTATGATCAAGTAATATCAGCCACCAGTTGTTTTCACACACAGACTGTTGGCTCCCCAAGTATAACTATTTTCTGATTGGATGCTTAACCATTTTTCATGGTGATCAAGTGAAAGAAATTCCATCCATAATAATGCATTTCAGCTTTATTTTACACGCCTACACATCTACACACACACACACACACACACACACACACACATATACACACACACACACAGTGATATAAGCAGGTTAAATTTTTTGCATGTAGTCATACTGTTTTCAAAACTGGCTAAAATCCTTGATAGAAAATATGTTTGTTGCATTTTACACTAATTGTTTTGCACTGTTTGTCAAGGTAATCTCTGAGTCATTGTTCTAGTGATTATTTATATTTGATATCTTTTTCAGTTTAAATATTCTTGCCATCAGACACCGTGTCATTGCAGACATCAAGGCATTAAGAGAAAAAAGTCATAACACCAGCAATTCCGCAAGACTTGTATGTTTTTCGGATGTCAAACCACAGAAGCAAGGCCATAGCCCAACACAAACATCTGCTACACAATGTTCTAAGGGTGACCTTGCTCCACTTGGGTTTAATAATCTCATTAAGCTAAGTCGTGCAAAACCACAAATGACCAAGCACAGTGTGGCAGGAGATCTGAAGGAGGTAAGTAAAAGGAAATATCATATTTCAGTTATTTCTTGCAGTAACTTATTGCAAGCCAGGATGCAGAGTTTTTCAAATTCAGATGCGTTAAGTCATATTTAATATTGTGCATAGTGTTTTTGTTACAGTCCTCCTCTTAAAGCATGTACTTATTTTTATCATATTAAAGGCACTTCACAAAAATACAATAGCTGCTGTGATCAGATGAAATGTTTTCTCACAAAAGAAAAATTAAAAATGCTTTCAGAAGCTGCAGGAAGTGTGGCAATGAAAGGAGTACAGTATTGAAGATAAAATAATAGTGTAAGAGAATTAGAATCTGCACAATAGATGCGTGTATCCTGACTAAAGTATTCTAGTAATATTGTAAACTTTATTTATTTGACATTTGTTAACCATGTTAGTCCGACTGGGCTGCAGAGCCCTTTTTCAGCATAGACCTGAGGAGAAAAGCTCTACAAATAAACAAATACAAAAATAAAACATCATACAATATTAATATACAAGTGTATATACGCAGGAGAAACAGAATACAACTTATAACTGAACATGTTAGAATACAAGAGTAATATATTGAGGGTTTAAACAACCATGGTAAATACTAAGTATATAAAATATAATATAAAAAGTTAAATTCTATCTAACAGTTACCATCAGAGAGTAATTCAAGGTTGGACTATCATAAAGACCTTAAATGAGTAGTTGTGGTAAAGTGTGAGAGCTGAGGGAGAAGGGGAGAGGAGAGGGAGTAGTTTAGGTGGGAGTGTGACAAGGTCAAGTTCAGGAATTTGTAAATGAGTCCTTTAGAAGTTTTTTGAAGTTAAGGAAGTTGCCGTTTGTTCTTAGAGAAAAAGGAAGTCTGTTCCAGGCATTGGCGATGGAGTGGCTGTATAAAAGTTTGCAAGTATTTTTTTGGGTTTGTAGATGTCTAAGAGGTGTAGATCTGTGCTGTATAGGTTGCACTTAGGAGAGTAGAGAGTGATGAGGTCCGAATGATTTAAGATAGTGTATGTGAGATGGAGTACGGGAAGAAGGAGTTGGTTATGGAGCTCAAGCCATTGTTGTTTAGTTTTTTTAAAGCTATGCAACGTTGGGAGAGATAGGGAAAGTTGTCAGTGAATCTGGCTATTTTGTTGTAGGTGGTTTCGCTAATAGGTTGGATTGAATATTGGTGAGAACAGGGGCTGCATAGAATAAGGTTTGGAAAGGGAAAATCTGTACTAAAAAATGTTTGGAGTTAATAGTGAGATATTGTTTTTATGTCTATATAACAGACCAAGTTTTTGGTGGATCTTTTTTATGGCTTGCTGAATATGTATGTCAAACTTTAGTTGGTCATCTATGATTACACCCAGAAGTTTAGTATGTGGTTCAGCAGAGATACGTATATTATTAAGAGAAGATTCTGTGAAGGTATTTTTATGTTGATGTAGTGATTTGGGGAGGAAGAGTAGAAGTTTAGTTTTTTTAGGATTGTGAAGTAATTGATTATTGGTCAGCCATTCTTAGATTGAAATGAGGGAATCTTGAGTAAGAGCAAGGAGGTGGGGAAGGTTATCAGAGCATGAGATCTTCTTCTTCTTCTTTTGGCTTGTCCTGGTAAGAGGTTGCCACAGTGGATCACCTGTCCGCTCATGATTGGCAGTGGAGTTTTACGGTGTCAAGTTGCCAGCCCAGCACCCAACCTTCCACAGAAGGAACACACATGCACACACTCATGCCTAGGGCCAAATTTAGAGTGTCCAATCCACCTACAGCATGTCTTTGGGATGTGGGAGGAAACCCACGCAACAACAGGGAGGACATGCAGACTCTGCACAGAAGGCACCCCAGCTGAGGATTGAACCTGAAAACCTCTTGCTGTGAGGCAGCAATGCTAACCGCTGCACCACCGTGGCCGCCCTATCAGAGCATGAGATAATACATCTATTTTAAGTCTATAATAATAATGTCAATAATAACATCTATTTCAAGTCTAAACAGACTAAATATAGAATAAAAATCATTTATAGGAGTTTGAGCTTTACCTTGTCCAAACGTTGAGGCCACAATCTTCTGCTAAAAAGTCTGCTATACTTGCTGTCTTGAGCTTTCTGAGATATATTTTTGTGTGCATGCGTGTGAGATGTGTGTTTCTGTTTGTTGTGCTACAAATGTATGGTCAGCAAAGAAAGTAGATAAGTAGAGAGCAGGCAAGGCTTGAGGTTGGATTCCATTTTATGAAGTCAGACAATCTGGGTCTGCAAGATAGGTACTAGAAGGTACACAATTATTTTCATATTAAAACTTATGTTATATATTATAGTATTGGCTGTATCCTGATGTTGTAGTTTTGTAAGAATGAAAGTAAAGGAACTGCCACTCTGCATTAAACTGTCAAATACATGACAACCCAGCCCACACCATCTTGCATGCACTACATTAACTATTATTGTGTATAAGTAATAATGATATATTACTTTATGGGATGTATACTACCAAAGATCAACTGGCCAATTTGCAAAAACGTTTGTATGCCGTACACACCATGTATTTGTCTAAAGAAGCTCAAGAGCATACTAGTATAAAAACAGATTCACAGATGCCAAAATTTAGAACTTTCTTGCTGTTGAAGATATCAGTCGAACTCAGTCTTCGCTGCATTTTCAGTGGTTCATTGGTGGGCTTGTTTAATCCTTTGGGCAGAAAAGTACCCTTTTGGGGCTTTTCCTTAAATTTTTTGTGAGAGAATTGTTATTTTGTTGCTTATGTCTAAGATGAAAAGGAAAGTCTCTGTGTGGAAGACAAATTCCTAATAAAAATTCCCACACAACTTGCTTGTCTTGTTTAGGGGAGTCACACGACATCCACTTGTGTACTATCTGTTTGTCTTTTACACCTAAAACTATCAGAAGACAGCTTAGCTCCCTTAACATTTTTCTGGAGAACCAGCAGCTTAATGCCCTCACTAAAACTACTATAGACTCCAGTGCCTATATCTCAGATGTCCCTTTTCTGAAGACATAGAAAAAAAAAAGATTGTTAGAATGGTTTCTGAAGCAGCTTTGACTTTACCCTCTTTCCCCCATTCCCTTAAAGATAACTCAGATGTTGCTTTATCAGAGTCATCAGACCATCTAGCTCTCTCTTCCAACCCCTGTGGTGCTGCTTCTAGGGATGGCTTTAAGGGTCGGGTGTCTAGCATATCCTCAAGGACTGGCTCTACACTTACCAGCAAGAAGGAATAACTTTGCTTAGTGATTTTGGAAGGACCAGACAGTATCTCTCGAGTGCTCGTGAGGGTGGAGTTATCTTGTTCTCATATAGCAGTCCGTAGGTCTGATACAGCTTGGAGCATGTCTTTGGAACCCCCCCCCCCAAAAAAAAATTCAAAAACCTAAACATGTTTCTCCTCTTTTAACCCCATTTACAAAAGAGGCTAGGGTGCAATGCCAATTCTTTTGCTACATGTCTTTTAATGCATTTTGGTCATTAAAGTCTGCTTCCCCTGCTTCTTTTCATCTGCAAAGGAAAAGGTCTCCTTCACCTTCAGATAATAACTCCCAGTCTTACATTGAAGAGATTGGGCTGGACTATGATTCTCAGTTTTATTCTTCTGACTTTTTATAGTTGGAGCCTGAGGAAAGTATTTAATCAGATTTTCATATAGAAGAAATATCATTTTAAGATGCCAAAGGTGGGATGGATTACGTCTTCCAATGGAAATAAAAAGAAATAACTGAGACTCAAAAAAAATATGTTATGATCTAATCCAGGTAGAGATCCTTAAACCTTTGGTCATTCCCCCTGCTGGTGCTTTGGAAGGCACTTTCAGTGCTGCATGTGCTGTTCATGACAGTCAAAAAAGCCCGACAGGCTTTACAAGGTACCACAACCCCACAAGCTCCTAATTTGTAACCCTGTGGCTGATGCAGCCTTAATTTATTTTGCTAAGGATTCTAGTTCTTACTACTAATAATCCTGTGCCTTCATCAGAGCTGGTGTTTGCATTTTGGGGGACCCCAGCAAATGTCAAGTTGGAGACCCCTTAGGCACTTCTAGTCTATGTATTGTCACTGCCACCCCTCCTAAGCAAACTTTTAGTTCATGCTGCAAACTTTTACGAGCAATATGCACAAAACAACTTGTTGCTACAATGCCCTTATATTAGAACGGGCCTTTGTACCACACTATGTTGGCCCATCACTATCGCACAAAGAGACATTTACAGTTACTAGCATTTAGTTGCAACAGTGATATATTACAACTCTTTATATATGTCTGGACTTAGGTGAAATGATACCCTAGGCCAACTGTTTCAGCCCCCCCCCCCCACACACACACATATAAACTCTCGAGTCCTTGCCCTCTGATTCCTCCCAACTTAGACTTCCCATACCATGTGTATTACATTTTTTTCTCCCAATTTTCCTTACGTTTGCACTTTTTCAAGAAGTCACAACTTTCTTTGTGTTCTGAAGTGCATTTATTTTTTTTTACACAACCTTTTTATCCAGCGATGGCTTGAACATAAATTATGATTAAGGAAAGAAATTCATTGTTGTTCAGCTTTAGTTTTCCTAGCATCCTTTTAACATACCTTTTCTGACCAAGCCAGCACAGTAATAACCATTTAGGAACTAACTCAAGTAAGCTAGGGTCCAAGAAGCCATACGGTTATAGCTGCTTTGGGTGCATTGTAGAGCATTTCCCAACCTTTTAATCCAATGGTGGCCTAAGCAAAAATTTTGAGTAAGAAAAGAATGTCAGTCTTTTTTTTTTCTTTCATAGAAGACATAAGTTATGCCCAAGGCTTAATGTTCAAAGCTGTCAAAATAGTAGTTCACAATAAACCAACAATCCAAATGTGAGGATACACAGGTCTGATCTGGGAATATTGCCTGCTTCCCTACCCCTTTCCAAAAAAAAAAAAAAAAAAAGACAGTCAATGCCTATACATCCTTCTGGTGGGTTGCAAGCAGAGATTAAAATTGCCATATCATGGATTTCAAGTGACTGCTGTCATACACATGCATACCATGCCTTCTCACTCCTCATCCCTAACCCCCCAAAACAGCTATCTGTATATGTGCCTGATGTGTGATTGTGAGGAAAGTGAAACAAAATGCTAATTATTCCAATAATGTATTCTACTTTGTTGCTCCTAGACAGTACACTTCCCCTACACAAGCTATAGTAGCCTTCTTTGTACACCTTAGAGGTCTGTGAGAAAAGTTAAAGAAACACTGACCACACTTGTCTTCACCCAACACAAGCTATAATTACCTCCTGTGCTCATCTGTAAGGTTTGACTGTGATGAAAATTAAAGAAGTAGTAACCACATAATCCCCCAGATCCCCCTCCCCAACCTACAGCAGCATTCTGTACACACATCTGAGCAAGGCTGTGTTTAGAATGGATGCAGCTGAGACAGAGGCCATTGTCAGCTTTATTCTAACAGGGCATATCACAGCCTTGTTCAGTTTAAAGAATGTATTCAAAAAATATTTTTTTTTCTACTCATTTTCCCCAACCAGCAATAGCTTTTGAGGGGGGCCCCCATACAGTCAAGGATGATTAATCCATTTATATAGTCTGGGGAGTGGAGGCTTCCAGACTTCTAGAAGGTTTAAGTGTCTGAATGTTCTGTGATATATTTTATGCCTAACTTTTTAAATGCAATTACTTGTTAGCTACATGTTTTACTGATACCTAGAAGAATAATGTATATGTCCTTGTATTATTGGGAGTGTGCACAGATAAAAATCAGTGATATTTTTCTCGGACGCACACACACACGCACACACGCACACACACACACACACACACACACACACGCACACACACACATGCACACACATGCACACACACACGCACACACACACACACACACACACACACACACACACACACGTATTAGCCGTAGCAATACTAGTTTCATACTTATTTCAGCAAATAGCAGTACATTGTGCAATACTGGTACTACTACACCTGATCAGTGACTGCTGTTTAGAAGTTATCAAACACTCTTAGGGGTAAGTCACTTTTATTTACCACATTGAGGAGTAATGGATAGCTGTCACTGTCCATAATTTCACATGCGTTCCTTGATTTTGCTTATAATTTTGCTCTATCTTTCACAAAAATTTGATTTGCTGGTAAGCCATGCAGGATTACAGACAGTCAATACATCTAGACATCAGAGTTTTATATTTCTTATTGTCCAAAAAAGATGCATGTTGATACAAATGGTGTTATTCTATTAACTTTATAAGTGAATTAAAGTAATATCGAAAATGTGCTCCTGATTTTGAGCTTTTATTCTGCTATTATTTTTGGCATTGCACTGAATTCATCAGCAAAGAAGTTGAGAGTTATAGTATCTGGTATTCTGCCAGTAGTTATAAAACTGTCTGAAAAAGAAAACCATCCCTAGAGATTGGAAGCATCAGTTCTTCTTAAAATCCAAGGTTTGCACTGAGATTAGTCACTCTGGGCTGCTGATCTCTCTAATAATTAACTTGCTCATGTTCATTACCAGTGTTAACCTAATAGGTTAATGTCACAGCCCTGTTTAGGTTAAAGTGCATAACCAGGAAATTAATACATTTTTTTCTCCTCATTTTCCCCCAGCCAGAAGCAGCTTTTGTGAGGCCCCCACACAGTCAACGATGATTAACCCCCCCCCCCTTGCAGCCACTGGTATTGCAGGTACTTAAAGTTGACTATGTTGGAAGGTTTACTGGACAGAAATTCTGCCAGCAGGGTTTAACTAAGCCAGGGGCACTTTGTCAGTGGTAGAGTATTTAATGGAATTGCGAAACCTGTTACTTGATAAAACACTGTTAATATAACCAGAGATATCTTTGAATTTTAAAGGAGATACAAATAAGACTTATTATGCACTTGGGTTACTAAGTATTCAAGACTGCTGTACTAGCTTTGGTTGTTTTGACAGACATTTTAAAAAAAATGTGAAGGTAAGGCAACTTGCTGTGGTTGGGGGTCCCGCAGGGGTCACTGGTACCTAAAGCTGGCTATGGACGTCAGACAAGTAAGAAAAGGCTTTTGACAGGTATGAGGAAAATCTATACATCCTCTACCTTAGCATTTAGGACAGTCATATATCAGGTTCACATGGCAAAATTATATTTTGGTAACTTTTGCTGACATGAATAAGGAAATTGCTATGTTACCCTGTTTGGACATTACACTCTCCCTACTCAGTATGATTTCTTCTATGACTCAAGTTATTAAGCATTCTTTAAAGTGTTCAAATGATGCAGTTGATGCAGGGTCCCAGGCAGCTGCAACAGGGTCAGTTATGTGGAGATGTGCATGGCTTAAATTTCAAAATCTGCCAGATAAGGCACAGATTCTTAATGTTCTCTTGGATAAGGAAATACTAAGTCATCTAAATAATTCCACATTAAAGGGACCTGTAACTAATGAAGACGTTGCTGCAAGCAAACAACTTTATATTTCATTGTTTCATCTACCTGTTGCCCTTGAAGAATAAATTGCCTATGCTGCATTAAAAAAATATATAAGCTAGTAATTTTGCAATGGGAAATGGATGACAAACTGATAACAGAAAGATAGTTACTAGGTAACTCCTCCAAAGGAGAACATTCATAGGATAGGAGTATCCACTGCCTTTAAAGTACAACACAATACACTATCAGTGATGCATCTGCATACTGTGAGAATAGAACCCACAGCTTTCTGCATCAAAAGCAAGTATACTACTTGCTGTGCTACTAACAATGCAAGTAATTTAGCATGAGTAGCACTAAACTTCTCTTCCCCTGAAGCTCTCAGCTGCTTGTAAAATCCACTTGACACTAAACTAAATGTCTTAACTTCACAGCATAATAAATCTGAAAAAAACCCAAAATTTATTGGGTGGTGGGGCAAAGGCCAGAAAACCACAAATTTTAAGAGAAACAGACCAACAGTATGAGCCAAATATTCTGTGAAAATCTGAACAGTTGAGAACTATGGACTAAACTCCCCGAATCACAAGTGGTGGTATGAGTAGAGAATTCAGGCTCTTGTTTGAGCCTGAGTAACACTAACCACCAGGTATACCTACACACACACACACACACACACACACACACACACACACACACACACACACACACACAGGAACACCATAACTCCTGCAAATGAAAGAACAAAACTCTCCTTTCCAGCATGACTCTGGCTCTGGCAGCACCAACAGAACAGAGGCAGCATAACTCCTGTAACACAGAGTAATAAGAGAACAAGGACAGCTAGCTTAGTTAGTTTAACTTCTGCACGCAAATCCACGTTAGTGTGAAACCTCCACTTCATTAATTTTTTTTCTGACAGATCTTGCAGCTGTAAAATTGGGGGGGGGATCCCCCTCCCCCTGGCTGTGTGGTTCTGGCACCCATGGTTGGATATAAAATCATTCTTTGCCACTCACCATGTAAGTAAGGGTATGGCATCTCAGTCCAGGGAAGTCATCATGCCACTGTACTCTGCCATCTTCAAACCTATCATGGAGTATAATTCCCCTTTCGGTATCTACCTACCCAGGCGCATGCAATAACTGGAACGTCCACAGAGGTTTCTCACAAAAAGAATACAGGGCATAAACACAATGTTCTGTGCACATTGCCTCAAATTCCTACCTCTGTACTTTGTTTCCTGTAGACTGTTGCTAGACAATTTATGCCTGGCATAGAAGGCATCTTTGGATTGCAGCCTGATGAACTTTTTATATATCTGCAAAATGAACATCACCAGAACTACTAGATTTAAGGATTTAAACGTTGCTTGCAACTTAAGCTGGACATGTTGGAGGGACAGGTATATATCTTAGAGAATCCTCATTCTCTGGAATAAAAGCAGAGCCTTTCCCTAACCCTATTCAAGAGCACCTAGGACCAGTGGATGGGAAATTGTAAATTCACTCCTCATCCCACACATTACGAGAGGTAGTGTTCTACATTTTAGAGATACAGATATATCTGTTACTAATAGTCTGTGCCTCATGCAGAGTAATATTCTGGTGCTGCTGCCAATGTTGGCACCTGTAGGATAAGAAAATGTAAAAAAAACACTGAAAATCGAAATAAAGACAGTTCCAGGCCACCAGTAGAGTAAAAAACTTTTATATAAATTTTATATAAAAGTTTTTTACTCTACTGGTGGCCTGGAACTGTCTTTATTTCGATTTTCAGTGTTGGCACCTGTATCAACCAGTGAGTTTTGGATTTTCTTTTTGTCCTGTGCCATAAGAGAAGAACAATGTTTTATATACTTAAATCTCATTTGGTTAACTGCAAGCAATCAATATTCATTGCCTGAGTTAAACTACTAGTATTTTCATAAATTTAAACCTGAGAAAAATGGGTTCCTATTAGAACTACGAATGCTTGAAATTTCGAATAGCATATGGTCGACACCATATGATCGAAATTTCAAGCATTCGAAGGTTAAATGTAACGGTGCCGTTCGGTGCAGAATGGGAGAATTTCACTTTTCTGCACTGAAGTGCGATCTTGGAGTTGGTATATTTAAGTAGGGAGGTGCAGGGGGACTTGCCCCCCTGCCTTCACCGTTAAGGTAAGTTTTTTTTTGTTTTATTATATATTTGAACTTTTAAACTTCGATCATATGTTGTCGAACATATGGAATTTGAAGTTTAGAAAGTTTGAATATATAATATAGACCCAGAAAAACTATGGCACATTCATAACAAAAGTTAATTTTATTATCCTGTTTTAAATTGAAACAGAAGACATATTCAGTCTGAAGTCGTCATTTACGCTAGTGCTGTAAGCACATTTTTCCAGTGGATAAGAGGCATCTGTTAACTTTTACTTTTAATTTCAGATTGAGGAAAAAATGCCTTATTTGGATCTGAAGAAGATTTATGACCTACTGCCTTATCAAGAAGATCTCCGCAGTGACAGTGCACAAATGCCATGTGAGTTTCATAGTTATACCTTAGATTTTCTTTAAAATTATGCTAGATGAAGTCAGTTTAGTACATTTAATTTTAAGAAACTAACTGTGGAAGCTAGACTGCTGTGCACAAGCAATGAGAAAATGCCATTGGGCTATTTAGAGATAGGACTAAAACAGATAATAGTAGCACTTCTGTCCAGACCACTGATAACCAAATTTTCAGAAAAGACTTGGAGCAAATGGCTCAAGCTACTATGCCTATTTTGCCCTTACTTGTTGGGAGCAAATGAATCACTATGGCTGAGTTACTCTTATTTGTTTTCTGTATTACAAATGCTACTTTTCTGTTTTGTTACATTCTCTATGGACAGACTGCACCTGGTGTCATTATTTTTATCATTATTTCTTCTGTTTTTATACTCTAATCTCTATAGTTGTGATGTTAGCAATTTACGGATCTCACTGTCTAGGTATGAAATATATTATTTAGACTATGATCATTTATGCATACTTTTTTTTTCAATTTTTGTTATTATGAATGTTGTATCATTTTTACTTTTGCATAGTCTGTAATGCTGAATCACATTCATTTTTATCTTACTTATTTTTTTCCATGCAGATTTCATGCTAAGGGATTTTGTTACATTATAATTTTTCTAATTTAATTATATCTGCTTTTAAAGTTAGTGTTTTTTTCTATCGCCCTAATGGGACATTTCAATATGTGTAAACACCTTTAATACGTTATCACTTAAGACATAAACAAACATATATTAACAGAAAACAAACCATATTAACATTTTCCCATTTACATACATTATACATCACATATCTTTTTTATCATTATAACTGTCATCAGTCCAGCATTATATAAATTGCTGAAGTCCTGCCTTCCCTTAAACCCAACTCTTCCTCCTTTTTCTGAATGTTATTCTACTTGTATTGTTCCCACAATTTCATTTATTTATATGCAATTTGCTGTTTCCCTTTTCTAAAGATTTCTCTTCCAGTTATTTTCTCTCTTTTATAATGTTCAGTAATTCAATTACAGTTGGTTTAGACTTTTATTTCCATTATCTAATAACTGCTGTTTTAGCAGCCAACGTAACTAAACTTAGTATGGATTTGCTAAGCCTAAGCAGTTCAAATTCTGTGTCCCAGCTCAGAAGAATCATTTTTTTAGCTTCAGCCATTTGCTCACCCAGTATTTCTGCCAGAGTATGCTGTAGAGAATTTTTAAAATCTGCCAACTCACTACATTCCTAAGCACACATTCCCAGTTACCTCTTTCTTCCCCATCACACCTCTATCATTTGCTCTCTACCTGAGGGAAAATACTTTGAAGCCTGCATGGGGTATAAAAATACTTGTGAAAACACTTCCAGGCAAAGATCCTAAACCTTCTGGACTTTTTCCCATACTTGGGAGCCATACATATGTCCTCCCATTGTTCTCTTGTAAATTAATTTTCTGGTCTATCTTCCCCAGTCTTTTCTAACATCCTCTGATTGATTCTTATAGCTATTATGTAATATTTTATTTGCTCTACTAGTTATCCCTTTTTAACAGCAACTTCTGCTCTAAATTCAACTAAAAACTCTACCATAGCAGGTCTTTCACTTAAGATTCTCCTACTTCTTTCTCAATGTCTATAGTTTATATCAGTGCCTGGTAGGGAAAGCAGTCTCTAACCTGCATTCCAAATGTCTTCTTTGCCCCATTCCATTCTATTACCTTTTCCTCTCTACTTATTTGCTGCTAATACCCTGGTTCCTTTGCTAGTTTTCTCCAGTAAATTCCATTCCTCTCTTGCCTGTTTTCTCTACCTCAACTGGTAAACTCTCACTTCTCCATTCTCGTGTGGGCTTAGTTCTTAAAATACTTTTTGCTACTTTATTAATACAATATCAGTGTGGTTGTTACTGTTTTTCTTAAGAATATGCATCCAAAATCCCACTGTCTTTGTATTTCTCAAACTCCCGCTTGGTTCATCATCCTCTTCCATTTTAAATTGTAACATTCTCCTTGTGTTATGTATATAAACCTTAACTGTGTCCCTTCAAATCAGTTACCCTTAAACCACCTTGTTTTATTGGAAGGATCAACTTATCCCATTTAACTCTTGCCCTGTTCCCCTCCCAGATAAATTCATTCAACTGTTTATTAATTATTGTCCACAACTTCTACTCTGGTTGATAAAAATATGCCTGACCAATACATAAAACTAAAGGAACTAAAGACATTTTTACTGGTTGCATCTCACTATTCATATTCATTAACAAGAGCTTCTTGTTTCTCAGTTTTTCTGTTATCTTTTCAGTCTCTTCCCACACATCCTTTGCTACCTTAACAGAAGCCTTTTTAATCCATACTCCCAAATACTTCATCTTATTGTGCCCCCATAAATATCAGTATTGCTAAACCAATTTGTGTGTGGGTACATCATTTATGGCTGTAGCCTTTGTTTTATCTTCATTAATTTTATATCCTGAAAAGACATGAGATTGGTATAATGGTTAAGGTATTTACCTTACAGACACAAAGTGTAGGGTTTGATTTTTACATGAAGTAATTGGATAGGCTTACAATGGCCCACAAGGGCAGTTAGCCTAGTACTAATCTATGACTTTATTTTATTTTTTATTTATTTTATTTTATTTATTTTTATTTTATTTTATTTTACATTTGTTGACCAGGATAGTCCGACTAGATATATGTCCATTTTCAGCAGAGGCCCAGGGAGAAAAGCTCCAAAGCAAGTACAACAATTACATAGCAATTAAATCATAACATTTAACAAATACACTTATTGTCAGACATAGGGAAAAACATTTTATAAACAGATCCAATATATATATATATATATATATATATATATATTTTACATATATAGGTTGTGTAGTATGTGTACTTTTTCAGTAGAACACATAGAGAAGGGACAAACAACAGAAAGTTTATTAATATATTGGTTCCATGGGAAGAGTGCTTCTTCTGTAGAACACATAGAGATAAAACAAAGCAACAGAAAGTAGGTATAATAAACATTAACGGAGGTCAGGCAAGAGGAGATAGTATCAGTCTGGATTGGTGCAAGGGCATAGCCATTGTGATTTTACGTAGATTCTTAGTTGCTTCTTGAAAAGTGGGGTGGATAAAAGGGATGTTAGTTCATTTGGAAGTTTGTTCCAAGTGTTACCAACAGAGTTAGTAAACAGGCAATCCCCAGATTTGTTGTTGGATTTTAAGGTGGATACTAGTACCCTGTTGGCTGATCGTAGGGTTGTAAGGTTTTTATATGGGCTGATAAGGTTAGAGTATGGGAGTATTTGTGGTTTGATGCATGATCTTTTGAATTATAGTAAGTTACTGGATAAGAAGCTGACTTTGCAATTCCAGCCATCCTAGTATTTTAAGATTTTGGCAGTGATGGGTTCTAAATGGGGCTCCAGTGGCAAATCTGGCTATGTTGTTATAAGATGTTGCCAATTTATTGATATTGCTTTTGGAGAGGTTTGTAAAAATTGGGGAGGCATAGAGGAGGGTGGAGATTAAGTGAGTTTGGGCAACAGTAGCCCTAGCTGAAGCTGTGAGAAAGGGTTTAAGTCTATAAAGGAAACCAAGTTTTCTATTAACTGATTTAATAGATTAGTTAATATGTGTGTCAAAGTTGAGATTATGGTCAATTGTTACACCTAAAAGTTTGGTGGTCATGTCAGGAGCTATTTCAGTACCATTATTAGATATAACTGTGAAGTTAATAGCAGGGGACTTCTGAGTGGGAGTGAACAATAGTAGTTTGTTTTTTTTAGGGTTAATGAGGAGACAGCATTGATGGAACCAGTTTTCAACTAAGGTAAATACTTTTTGGGTATTGGTTTGAAGTTCTGCAGGCGAGGAGGTGGTACATATTAATGTTGAGTCATCGGCATATTATATATCGTTGGTTTGTGGAAGGGATGTTTTCAGATCATTAATGAAAATTGTAAAGAGTAGAGGTCCCAGAATAGAGCCTTGTGGGACTCCAAGAGTGATAGGGAGCTGAGTATATAATTTATTGTCCCAGAGGACTGCTTGTTGTCTATTTCCTAGGTAGGACTTAAACCACTTGACTGTCAGGGTGTCTAATGACAGGGATTTAAGTATATGTAACAATAGTTGGTGATTCACCATGTCAGATGCTCTGGAGAGGTCAATAAAGAGGGCTGAGGACAGGAAGTTATTGTTACGGTTTTTATTAATGCAGTCCGAAAACGATAAGAGTGCTGTTGTAGTACTATGGAATGGCCTAAAGCCATGCTGGCAGTCCAATAGTAGGTGATTTTGGAGGAGATGATCAAGTAGTTGACGATGAATACATCTTTCCATTATTTTTGCTAAGGGGAAAGTAGTGCTATGGGGTGGAAGTTTGAGAGTTCATTTGAGTTACCTCCCTTATGGAGTGGGATAATGTGAGAGACTTTCCATAGATGTGGGATAGAGCATTCAGTAATGGTTCTGTTAATTAAGATGGAAATAGGGTAGGCAAGTACTCCAGCTGCCATTTGCAGATATTCAGCTGGTAGGAGGGCAGCTGATGGAGTGCAAGGTTTAAGTTTAAGAAGTAGGATGCATATGAAAGAGGTTGGCATAGGCTGCAGATGTAGTAAGTGGGATAGATTAGTTGGCAAGGATGACTCAGTGGTTGTAACAGGTGGTATGGGTGGTAAGGTATTAGCTAAAGATTGGACAGTTTCAGAGAAAAATTTGTTAAAAGTGTCAGCAATTTGGCTGGGAGAATTTTGAGTCAAATTAGAGGGGTTAGGTGTTTTGGAGTGTCCAGAATGGAGCAATTTATTTATTCCTGACCAGAATTTTTGTGGGTTTTGAGGTTGGGTTTGTTGGAATTTAAGGTAATCGTTTTTTTTATCAAGGAATATTGATTTCTTTGTGGCATTTCTGAGCTGTCTAAAGTTTAAATGATCAGTAGGGTTTTTAGTATTTCTCCATTTGGTCCAGGTTTTATTTCTTAGTCGCATTTTTTGTCTTGTCTCATTTGAGAGCCAAGGAGCAGGTTTGTTTCTAATTCTAACATTGCGAGAGGGGGCATGGTGTTCCAGAATTTCTAAGAATTTGTTGCTAAAGTAAGAGACTGCTTCATCAAGAGGTAGGTGTTTTAGGGGTGACCAATTGCAGGCTTTAAGCTCTGCTTGAAAATTAACTGGGTTTAGATTTTTCTTGTTCTGGGTAGTTCTGAAGTTAGTTTGATTGAGACTGGAGGTCTTTTGTCTAGTTATAAAGGTAAGAGAATGCCACTAATATCATCAGGAAGTAAGCCCGTTTTATATAATTGGGGATTACTGTTAACTAGTATCCAGTCTAAGGTGATTTGTTTGTTGCTAGGTTTATGGGTTCTGGTAGGGTAGGTGATGGTTTGATAAAAGCCATAAAGGTTTATGTGAGTAGTTGGGTTATCAGAAGTACATTTCCAGTCAATATTAAAATCACCAAGGAGTATGGTTTCTTGTGGGAAAGATGTGGCGAGCCAACTAAGGGTGTTTTCAAGGGTATTAATATTGTTACCTGGAGGGATGTAAGAGCAAATGATGTAAATAGATTTATTAGCATTAATGTGGACCTTGGTAATTAAGATCTTGATTAAGACCCTATGAAATTGTCTCAAAATGTTCCACAGCACCGATACTTTCTTTTCTGAATTCATCAGGTGCAAAATAATTTCATCTGCAAATAAAGCCAGCTTTTCTTGATTACCATACAAGTCATAGCCTTGTATTTCTGAGTACTTTATTTTATTTGCCAGTGACTCTAAATATAAAGCAAACAAGAAAAGGGAAAGAGGACATCCTCTCATGGTTCCTCTGTTCATACACAAAGTATCAGCGAGGAACCCTCCCACTTTATTTCTTGCCTCTGATCCTTCATATATTCTAATAATTAAATGTATTATTGTATCATGGAATACAGATGCTTCCATTGCCCTACTCATAAAATCCCTGCTTACTCTGTTGAGTACTTTCTCTGCATTGAACCCCACTAACAACAGCAGTATTTTCTTACATTCTGCTTCTCTGTATCATCTTTGTTTTATTAATGTTGTCAACTGGTTGCCTCCCCTCCACAAAACCACATTGATCCATATCTAGGGATTTTGGCAACATATTTTCCATTTGTTTAGCTATTATAGACATAAGCACTTTATAATCATGGTTTAAAATTGAAATGGGTCTATAAACTGGGTATGATGGGTCTTTACCATCTTTAGGTAATACAGCCACAACAGCTTTCTTCTGAGAAGGTGCTTTTCCCCCTCCTTTTAAAATACTTTTAAACAAATTTCTCAGATCTTTAACACTTTTTTGCTCCTAACTTCAAAACTTCCACAGGAATGCCATTCGCTCCTGAAGACATTCCTGACGACTGATTATACATCACCATTTTTATCTCATATGCTCATATCTTAGATGTTAGCTGTTCTCACTCCAGTGAATGGAGTCAAAGTTTAACTGTTAGTTGTTGAGTCTCATCTACCTCTAACTTTTGGATAATTTAATCTTCCGTAAATATTTCCATTTGTGTTTTTTTCTGGATTTCTACATTTCTGTGCTTTGTACAAATTTTTTAAAAAATTCTGAAATCTTTAGTACCTCTATAATATATCTACTTATTTTTACAGGTTCTCTAAGCTTGGCAACAACTATTTCTACTT
This sequence comes from Protopterus annectens, assembly GCF_019279795.1. Lineage (NCBI taxonomy): Eukaryota > Metazoa > Chordata > Ceratodontiformes > Protopteridae > Protopterus > Protopterus annectens. Next base: position 407,252,287 of record NC_056745.1, read on the forward strand.
CCTGTTGCCTAATTCATTGTATTAAAAGTTTTTGTGCACTGGAGTTATCAAAAAAATAGTCACTTAGCAGTCTTTCTAAACTCATGTATATTATCCAAATAATCCCTTATTTTCTATTTAACACTGTGCATTTGCATCCTGTTTTGTTTTGTGAGATTCCCCGTATTCTGCAATATTTTAACTTTTTTCAGCTCCTGAAAGTAATTCATATTACCTCTTAACCATATTTCTTTCCTGTTTCTTTCTACCCTATTTTTAAACTTAACTTTAATTTTGGATCTATGTCAGATGATTGAGTCTTCAGTAACTTGAAATTCATATGGACAAGACCATATGATTGAGTTTCTGAAAACAAAAATCTACTTTTTTTACATTTATGCAGGAGGGCAAGCCCCCCCCCCCCTGCACTCCCCTTACCCCCTGAAAATTATATATACCAACTCGGAGATCACACTCTAGTGAAGAAAAGGGTAAATTTCATGATCCTCGCTATATCACAATCTCCATTCAAAAGCTTAGAGTTTTCAAAAACTCAATCATATGGTCTGGAACACATGAATTTCAAATTTCTGAAAACTCTATCAACTGATAGGGATCATTCATTTTATCGTACTCACCAGCTAGAACTTCTGAAGATATTTCTATCCTTTCTAATAACTCTTGAAAAATTACCATTACCCATTCCATAAATTCCTCTCTTTTTAACAGGTAGTTAGGGCAGTGTCAGTGTCTCATTTTTACTTCAGTGTCCTGCAGTTCTATCTTAGTTTTTATTAGTGCATGATCTGAAATAGTTATTGGACATGTGTTGAAGCATTCAATTTAATGCACATGTTCCTGTGAAATATAATTTTGATGTAGTCTAGCACAGTTATTGTATCTTATAGAATAATATCTTATTCAAGCTTTTTTGTATACTTCCAGTTAACCCCCATAACTCCTTATGGCTTCCAGACCTTTCATGTATCTGACATTTTAACTAAGTGACTTACCAGATTATAATAAGAATGATTATAAATTGCATGGATTTATTTATAAAAAAACACTAAGATTGTTAATTTAGGATGTCCTGCAGTAGAAAAGTATTGAATATTTTATGCTTTTTAAGTTGATTTTTCAGAAAATGTTCTGGAATGCAAGGATGTGTAGGCTGCAAGAGGTGCAACATTCCATACCACAAAGATGTTAATGAAATATGTAATTTCTGTCCGAGTTGCTACTACTGAATTCACACCTTCCAAACCAAATATTTCAGCCATTTATTCAGAAGTCTACCGTCTTTAGGTATATTTTCCTCTTCTAGGTCCCTCTGATACATACTCACTATTGAAAATCAAGTTCCAGTCCCCACTTGTAAGTAATATTCCCTGCTGAAAGCTGGTTATTTCTTCCAAAACTTTCTTAAGCTCCACAATAGCAGTTTTTGGTGGAGTATAAAAACACACCAGTGTAATCCCCATCCATTAACAGTATTCCCTACTATGACAAATATACTATTATTGTCTTTTTTTTCTCTGATCATCATTGGAACCCCTCTAGTAATTAGTATAATTACTCCCCTTTTCCTTTGCCCCTGTTATTCTGCAGAATATCCATCCTGAAATCCTTTCTTTGTCAAATTCACTTGCTCATTTCTTTCTAAATGTGCCTCCTGCAGCATTGATATTTGCACTTTGCATTTCTTAATATAAATCAATACTCTTATTTTTGTCTATACCTGTAAGGCCATTTACATTTCAAGGTAATATGGCTAGTGTAGCCATTGTGATAAAAATGCATTGTTCGCACCTGTTGTACATCAATTTTTATTTTTGAATGTTGATTTCCAAATTTCATGTTACATGCACAAACTAAGGTTTAGCACTAGTGAAAGCTTATCACAAAGTTTTTGCCCTCATCTACTTGAATCATTACACCCCTAACCGCATTCCCTCCTGCACTTAAATTGATACATCTCTTTTCAACCCACCTTCTGCTTTGCTCTTTATCTAACTGCCCCATCCACTACTCTACCCCTCTCATGCATCTCCTGTATACCTAAGTTTTAAACCTTCTAGATACACCAGTTTAGAACAGGCAGTCTAAATAGAAACAGTCATATACCATGCTCTCTGTCATATGCTATTACCACTGTCCTCCTATACAATATTAATATCTTCCTTCCCCTTCTACATTATTTTATAACTTACTTCAGTTTATCTCATGAACTCTTTATTAACCTATACAGTACTAAAATCTTCCTTCCTACATAATTTTAGAACTAACTTCATTATGCATCTTGAACTCCTCACAAACCTTTCTTTTGTAAAATGAAAGAACACTAAACTTCTTTACAATAATGTTTCCCTTCTGCAGTATCAATCCATCTAATTCGGCAAGATTTTATAGCTGGAGCAACTGTATACTCTATATACCTGTCTTGTAATTATGTGTGTTGTTTCATGAGACATGTAACTGTTGTTTTTTCTGAGAACTGTATGAAATTCACTTGTTAATATAAATGTACTGTGGTGGAGCTTTTCTCCCTGAAAATGGGCTCTGCCCAGTCGAACTTTCCCGGTCAGCAAAGACAAATTAATAAATATTTTATACAATTGTTTCATCTCTTCTCCATTTGAACCTCTCACCTTTTTTAAGAAGTTTTGTTTCAATGAAAATCCTCAGACAGAAAACTAAATACATTTTTATAACACTCCCATCCCTATTAACTAAGAGCAAACACACAAACTGTGTACATCTTCAAAACATTATATTTAACCCTCCATATAGGAACAGTTGCCCCAAATCAACAGCTGCACCCACAGGCATTACTTAGCCTAAAATTACAGTTACCCACACTAACGTGCATGCTAGAGGACATGTTTCCACATACAGTAATTGATGTTAGTTTTTTTCTTATCTCTGTTCCCTTCCCAGATGTGAAAAATAGCTTGTATGCTTTCTGGAAACATTAACTTTTAGCCCTAAGAAAAAGTGCACTGGCTATCTTTAAATGAAACTAAATTGTATATGGTTCTATTAAATGCATTAAACTATTAAGACTGCTAGAGAGGCTACTACATCATATTCACTTTCCATAATTTCAAACTTTATTTTTCACCAAACTGCTTCTTCCTATACCTTAAGATGTTACTTTTCCCTCAGCAAAGACTGCTCAGAACTCTGAACATTAATTGCTTGCATCTGCAAACAGCTTGTCTCCATGTAAAAGTAGTCAGGAATGAATCTTTGTAAATTTCACTCAGAACAAAATGTACAGCTTCCTTCAGCTGCAGACTTCTGGACTCCTACTGAATATTTGCTAATGGAAAAACAACAAGCTAATATCTTTTCAGATGTCAGAAACTTAACATTTTTCATGACTTTCATCCTTTTGTCTTATTTTTCAAGCCTACTTGCTTGCAAGAAAGACTTGCTTATATCTTAAGCCAAGAGCATTAATCCAAGATATTCACCCTTATAAAAACAGGAGAAAATATCTTAATCTAAGGGTGTCACAATGGTGCAGTGGATAGCGTTGTCATCTCACAGCAAGAGATTCCCCGGTTTGATTCTTGGCTGTGGTGCCTTCTATGTGGAGTCTGTATGTCCTCTGTGTGTTTGCATGGATTTATGCCGGGTGCTCCAATTTCCCCCCACATTCCAAAGACATGCAATACGTGGATTGGACACTCTAAATTGACCATAGGTGCAAGTGTGCATGTGAGTGTGTGATGCGAATGAACTGCTGCAGCAGGGTTAGCTACCCGGCAGTGTAATCCTGGGCTCTATATGATTGTCACTGTTGAAGTGACACCCTGACCCCATGTTCAAAAATGGGTTAAAGGGGTTGTGGATGAATGGATTGAACTTAATTAATATAACCAGTGCATTTTTACACCCCACCCCACCCTAGTAGCCAAAGAGCACAGCATAGTAACATTAAACTTGCATTTGTCTGGCAATTCTTCCCTAGTTACAATGTAAAGCTTATATTTCTTACAACTAAGAAAGTACTTGTTTACATTAATATCTTTACCACCCACAACAGTCACTGAAAATAGCTCCCTTACAGTTAAAATATCCCTGACCACACACTACACAGAACTGCTTTATTATATGTAACATACAGTTTACATCATTAAACGTTTTATACAAATGTTAATAAAAACACCAAATTATTTTACTCACAGTTACTTTTTCCCCTTTTAGTGTCCTTCTAAACATTAATGATATAAAGTGGTGTACATGCTTTGTAGTCCACTCACAAGTTTAACAAAGTCAAAAATTATCAGCAAAAGTCCAGTCTTTCTCAGACACTTTTCCTTGCAAAGCTATATTTCAGAAATGTGATTGATGCTTCATAGTCTCCCAATTCTTCAGTAATTTAGTGTCATTGGTCTTCTTTCTGTTCATCTCCATCTTCCAACACTAGACTCTGGTTCAAGTCAAAGGTACTCCTGATTCTCAACTCTTGTGCTTTTTTTCTGTCTCTCAAGTATATTCCTTTCAAACACTGGAAAAGGTTTCACTGGCAAAGTCTCTCTATGAACTTCATTGTCAGAAGAATGAGAAGTCTGTTCTGTTTGCTGGGTCATTTTTTGTTGAATTTTCTTTTTATTTCTTCCTTAGCTGGTTGTGCATAAAAAAAATTCCTCTGCAGCTGTCGGGGTCCTGGGGTCCTGACAGTGGGCAAGGGAGAGTCACTTCTCAGTCGTGGGAGAGAGAACAGGGAAGGTTCCCCTGTTGTGTCAGAATGCTTTGCCCATGCCTGGGGAAGCTGCTTCTACTATTAATAACTCAGTTGGCTCCGTTTTCCTTTCAAAAAGAAACAGAAAACTAAGCAAGTGTCTACTCCTCCTCAGATTTCCTTAGACAGGAATAGTTTACTGAGTCAGGCTCAAGTTTCAATTTAGTCTGTTGATCCATCTTGTAAAGTAGTTTCTGGTAAAAGAAAGAAGGATACCTCTTTTTATGAAGATTTTCAAGAATACGAATCTGAACAGGAAGAACAATGGACATATACAGCGTTTTCTTCTCAGATTTCTGATTCAGACTCAGAATAGAACTCAGTTTCACTTTGTCTCAGACTTTTGCTAGAATGTGCCAGTTTTTCAGTGAGAGAACACCAAGGCTTCTCACTCCCTCAGAAAATACTATGAGTTGTTAAAGAAGGAATATCCAGAAATTACACCCATTCCTCCTGTTCTGTCTGCTTTAGAAGATATGTGTGTTACTTCTTGCAGTTTTCCTAGTAGCCAGCCAGCTGCCTGTAAAAAAGGCAGATATGATGTATAAATCTTTTAAGTTTTTATACATGAATCGTAAACTTGACCCAGCAGCTATAGCTTTAGTTGATCCCATTGCTGCTAAACATTTAGTTAATTCTTGTCCTACTCTTTCTGTTAAGAATGGGAAAATTATTATTTTTGGTTTTCAGAATTTTTAATTGTCAGTCTCATATGATAAAGTTTGTTTTGACTAATTGTGAAAGCATGAGGAATGTTTTATTTGCAGTTTCTTCCAGTGAGTAAAATCTGCTGTAAATAATGTAATTTCTTCTGTTACATAGGTCACTTCTCATTGTTTACAGTGTGTGACTCTTGATATTTCTTCCAGGGCTATGGTGACTGGCACTGTTTTGAGGAGGTTTGCATGGCTGCATTCTTAGAACCTCCCAGATGATAAAAAGTTAGATTTTAAATTCTCTTTTGGATAGAGATTTAGTTTTTCGTCCGTCTGCTGCAGATGAGATCAAAAAGTATAATGAAGATCCAAGGATTCACTAAGATTTTTCAGCCCTCCTTTTCCAAATGTTCTAAGGGATTCACTAACTCTTGTTCCAGTTTTGGCAAAAAGCAGAATAAACAGTCTCAACAAAATACAGGTAAACAGATGTTTAAGACGAAATGGCAAGGGGTTTCCAAACAAACCCTTCACCATCCCAAAACCAAGGATAGCCCAACAAGTCTGAATGACTATTCCAGAGACTTTTTGACTTCATCCCATCCTGGCCCCTTTTTCTTCCAAAAAGTGTGAATTCCCATTTTTTTCAGACACATTCCTTTCCTGTTCTCTCTTTCAGGACTGACAAGAGTAGCTGTCTCTTGCCTGATGAGGGTATCACCAGGAACCACAGAGGGCATTGATAATCACCAGTGGCTGTAAGTGCTACACCAGAGTGATCTGGAGTAAAAGATGAGTGGTTTGATGATCTTCTGGCACTCCAGTCTTCCTCCAGTTAATTGCCCAAAAATTTCACCAGGGCCAGCAAGGAACCAAAGCATGTTGGGGGGGGGGGGGGGGTCACACTGCCGTACATCAAGCAGTTCTTATTTTTTTTTAATTTTTGTGGCCTACCCTTGTTATTCTCCCCTCCCTTTGCAGATCTAGTGGTATGCCTGATGGCAGACATGTGATGGAGATGTGCAGAGTATTGTCCTGCCTCAGCAGCAGTTCAGCCATGTCTCTACCCTATTCCACTCTTATGGGCATGCTTACTAGCATGCCTTCTCCAGTCTTTACCAGTGATTGATGCAGAAAACAAAGGTAATCCAGAAAGTTCTAGTCAGTTCTTGTATTCCTGTAGTGACCCAGAGGGTGGCAGGACAAAGAGAAACACTGTATAAAAGATTAGTACAGGTAAAATCACTTTAGCTAGCAGATTTAAGAGACTCTGTTGGAATGATGCCCTCCCTGATAAGGAATAAAGATGCTTTGTTGAAGTTTGAAGATTGAATAAGCTACTTGAAACTTCAACAAGGTATCTTTATTCCTCCCACAGGGAGGGCATGAGAGAGAAAGAGAGTTTCTTAGATCTGCTAGCAAAAGTGAGTGATTTTATCTGGGCTAAGCCTTTCTACTGTTCCTCAGAGACTGACACGGAACATGTCCACAGGTACACCCACCTACCCTGGGATGGTAATGCCCCATCCCTCCCTGTTGCTCCTTCAGTCACTTGAGCTGCTAATCAAACCCAGGTTGGTTGGGCTGTAGTCAGGGATTTGTCTGTCTATGCCACCAGAGCAGTGTACAATCCATACATCTATTAGCTGGAAGTCCTCATTTCCTCTTGCATTCTTCCTGTCTGTAACAAATATTCTTCACCAAATAGTCTTCAGCTTTCCTGCACATGTGCCTGAACTACTATAATCTGTTCTCCTTGACCTTCTCTGCAATTGGAGCTACTTTGGGTTCTGCTGTGATGTCATCATTTATTTATCTGCCCTAAAGTATGCATCCTACTACCCATCTCAGGCACTTCACTTACATTACCTATACCTTCCACAGCTGCTCTGTCTTTACTACCCAAGTTTCTGTGCCATACATTGGGTCATCAAATGTTTTGTACCCTAATGTTTCAGCTTCTTTTGCCTTCTTCTGTCACACACTATGCCTTTCACTCTGTGCCAGTCAAGCTGCAGCCTCTCTGATTCTAGCTTTGACATTTCACATTCAGACATCCCATCTACTCAACCACCCATCCCATATATCTGAAGCTTAAATTAACCTATTCCAGTATTTTCCCTTAAGTCTATATTTTCAACTTTTTCTGATTTCCCCCATTTGTGCCATGACAACTGTCTTGTCTGCACTCAGTTTGAGCCCATACACCTTCAGTTTTTCATTCCATTCTACTATCATTTGTTGAATTTTCTTGTCCAGAGTCTGCTTGCAATGCCACATCATTTGTGAACAGCATCTTTGATGATCTTTTCTTCTCTCATGCTTGCTGATGTAATGTGTCATGATTACAAACAAGAGTAGGCACAGACCAAACCCTGATGCATACCCACTGTGAGTCCAAAAACGGTTTGCATTTATGTCATTGTGCCCTTATACATGGCCTGCATTAATTCTACCAATGTTTCTGCCACTTTGAATCATTGCAGGATTGCACAAGTCAGCTTTCTGGAAACCCTGTTATGCTTTTAACATATCTATGAATACCGGGTTCATCTCCAGCTTTGTCTCCACTATGTGTTTCACTAAAACATTTTGTTTGTTGTGTTGCCTTGATATTAATATCAGAAGGCAATACATCTTGTTGGTTGTGTTGCTTCCTGACATGAATCTGAATTACTTATCTCCCATCTTACTTTCTACTACTCCTGTCAGTCACCTATCAGTCACTATCTTATCAGTCACCCTCTCCAGCACTATCATGTAGTGTGACAGGAGCCAGCTACCTCAAAATTGCCCACAGTTGTCAGTGTTCCCTTTGTTCTTGTACAGTTGCTTATTCTCCAGCAATCTGGGATATACATTTCTTGCCATACCATTATGAGCACACTAAGGAACCATTTCTTTCCTAACTCACCCAATATATCTGTCATGATCTCATCTGAGCCTTCGGCTTTTTCCTGACTTCAGTTTCCTTAGTGCTGTTCTTGCTTCTTCTAAGATGGGCTCTTCTTCCACTTTCACTGTAGGCTGTGTATGGGGCTGTACATATTGTATGGGGTTTTCTTCAGTCAGAAGCTTCTGAAAGTATTCCTTTCATCTGCCCTTGATGTCCTGTGGACTGGTGAGCAGATAGTTGCTGGCATCCTTTATGAACGGTGTCTGATGACTGTCTTCTTTATCTTTGTCTTTGCTTTGTAACCAGGAAGAGTTTTTGTGGCATCTACTGAGTCGCTTTTCAAGATGTTGATGCCTTGTTCTTTGTTACTGAGACTGTTCCCTTAGCTTCTTTATCAACCAACTAGTATTCCGTCTTAGATGACCCATTTTCTTCTAGCTCATACTTTTTCCCGCACTCTTTTATTCTTGTGATAGCTTCCTGGACTACCAAAATGTCCTTATGTAGCTTATTCCCAGACTTGGCTCAGCTGCATCCTGCATATCTGGTCTATAATCTTTACAAATGCTGTTTTAATATGCTACCATTCTTCTTCACTCCACGTATTTCCTCTTCTTCCTGAGGTGCTAGAACCCTGAGTATACCCTGAGTATTTCCTTGAACTGTTGTAATTATACTAGTCACCTTCTAGGTTTTCAGCCTTCTCACACCATTGCTTGCATATAACTGTGGCCACAAATGATTTCACAGGGGATGATTTTGCAATCTCTGATTCTACTCTATTGCCCTTTTAAGTCTACTTGTGTAGCATGTTGACCAGTCTTGTATGTGGTCTAGTGACCTTCCTTCATGCTGAACCATATACTGGCCATCATCAAGCCATTCACCAGACAGAAGTATAGAAAGGCCTCCTTCTTTATTCCAATTTTACTACCCGCGTGGATCCAGGCAGTCCTCATATTCTAGTCTGTTTGTCCTGATATGAACATTTAGGTTCCCCATTATCAAAGTATGTCCTGCAACCACTGCCTGAATGCACTTTTTTCCTGTCTGTCACAATCCTGCTAAGATTATAAATACAGTTCTGTCTTTAAACTGGAGTTTGACTGTCACAAGTTTATCACTATTTCTGATGACATCCATCACTCTTCAGAAGACTCTCCCTCACAACAAGCCCCACATCATTTCTAGTCTGTCTTCCCCTGAGTTGCTGACTCTTGATCCTAGGCCAAGTGGCTTTGCGGCACTGCCTTTTCACCTTGTCTCTTGGATATACAGGATGACCAGTCTCCTCCTTGCCATCATGTCATCCACTTTCAAGCTGCATCCTGTCAACAAACTTATATTTAGTGTAGCAATCTTTAGTTCATGTTTGGCAGATTGATTAGTTGTATGTCCAAGTTTCACTCAGAGATATCCAGGGTAAACAAGGCTGGCTCACTGGACACTGGCTGGCCAGTAGCTTATTGACCCACTGGGCTTTATGTCAAGCACACATTGGTGAATAGAGGCACATTGACCCTTCCTACCATTAGCATGCATCCCCAGCATAAGTCAGAGTAGGTTGGGTCCACAGACCGTTTATTACCAGCACATACCCATACCCATTTTTGGCAGCATTAGTGAACATGACCAAGTCACCTACAGCCAATTTTTATAACCTTGGGAGGCTACGTCTAACACTGTCCACAATCTAGCATCTGTTTTCTTCTGTCTAGAGGATATTGTACACTGTAGTCGATGTCTAAACCCTTTCCAGGGGGTCATTTCTTATCCTCCAGATCAGACTTTTGTTTCCACTGGTTCTTCATCACATGCTGTCCCAAGGAGTGATAAAACCAATTCTTCCTTCCTAGGTGGGGAAGGGTTTTTATTAATGAATATTCTTAGTGCTAAAGAAAGAAAATGTTTGTACTGTCGGAACAATTAACTGTCAAGATTTTGTTCTAGAGCTGCATCCAACAAGACAGATTGCTTTTCTTTTCCTTGGACGGAAATGTTCTCGCATGTTTTTCTACCCTTTTCACTAATATCAAGGGTACTTCAGAAAATTCGGAAGGAATCTTCCAGGATCATTGTGGTGACTCCATTCTGGCCCAGGCAACCATGGTCCTCCTTTCTTTTGGAAATGACTAGGGCTATTACCACAAGCTTCCTTACAGACTGGATCTATTCACAGAAGAACAGGAGTATTTGATACAACCGACATCAGTCAACTTCATTTGATTGCCAGGATAATAGGGTCTTAATTCCTTTCAGGCACCTGTTTACTGAGGATATGCAACAAGTACTAATGGAGGCAAGAAAGCCTGCTACCAGAAAATCATATATTAGCAAATGGAAAAGTTTTTCTTGTTGGTCCAACATCATAACAATCACCCTTTCAGGGCTAGTTGTTCTCCTTTTTTACAATGTTTATGAGAGTTATTATCCTATGACCTATCTTATTCTTCTATCAAAGTTCATTTATTGTCCATTTCAGCATATCTGCTCATGGATACTCCTCTTTCAATGAAGTATCATGTCAAAATGTTTTTGAAAGCTGTTTTGCACAAGAGGTCTCAGGGTAAACTGGTAGCCCCTCCTTGAGATCTTAATTTTGTGTAAGAGAAACTAGCACTTGATCTGATATTGTTAATCCTTGTTCAGTCCTTACATGTAAAGAAAATAAATTCAAAAGGTGACAGGTGATGAAGGTCTGTAGTCCAACCAGAAAGACAGAAATCGTAAAAAAAGATCCACAGACCACCAGGCAGTAAAAATAATAAAAATGATTTAATATAACACAGAGAATGTTAGCGCTTTCAGGTACTCAAACCCTTCCTCAGACATACAATAACTAATAACATACAATTCTTTTTAAACTAAATTGCTACAATCAAGAGACCATTAAATCCAGGTGGATCATAGAACTTGGGGCATATAGATATCCAGGACTCAATGGTGTGGTGCCTTTAAAACCTGTTTTGAATAGGCGTAGATCTTACATTCCAAAGTATTAATTGTTTTATTGATGGTCTCTTTTGTTTGGAACAATTTAGTTTAAAAAGAATTGTATGTTGTTAGTTATTGTATGTCTGAGGAAGGGTTTGAGTACCTGAAAGCGCTAACATTCTCTGTGTTATATTAAATCATTTTTATTATTTTTACTGCCTGGTGGTCTGTGGATCTTTTTTTTGCGATTTCAGTCCTTACATGTGGGTATCGGTTCTGACCTCGGAACCGAGCCAGCCATCTTCCAAGCTCGCGCCAGCTACAAACTCTCAAGCTAAAACTCTTACCCAGAATTCCCCTCTCCCTGTTACCCCAGATTTCATTTGCTGCATCGCCATTCGGTCATGTCAAGCTACTTCTCTTGAGCTAAGTACAGTATTTTTTCTTCATATTAAGTTCTAAGACAGCTTTTTTTCACAAAAAAGTTATTAGATAGTTATCTCTTACCTCATCGCATTTAGCAACTCCCCTTTTTCGAATCCTTTTAAACTCCTTTTCCACTCTTTTTACCGTGAGGTAATTCTTTAATGTGAAGTTGTTAAATCTCGCCGTTTATTCTCACTGATGGACACGGCCGATAGCAAAGCTCAAGGTTTGCCAGTAGCTCGAGACCAAGCCCCTTATCCCACAATGCACTGCTGGAATTACCTCAGATCTAGTTTGCCGCGGCAAGAGAGATCTCAGTGATCCAGCTAGCTCGGACCATTTGTGAGAAAAAAACAGCAAGTTTTGATAAAAAAACTTTCTTTTTGTCTTAGATATTTTCATATAGATAGTTGTGTGTTAGTGTTAAAATTTTATTAATAGAATCTGTAGTTTCTGATAGTTAGTGCCCTTAGTTGTTTTGTGTGGGCCTTTTAGCCCTATTTAGAGTTATTAATCTCTATTTTCTAATAGGGTTTTTCTCTGTGGGCCTCTTTAGCCCTGTATTTGTAAAATATAGTTTAACTGTTATAGATAGTGCCCGGGTTGGGCTTAGTTGCTTTGTGGGTCTTTACAAGGAAAGTAAGGACTTTAATGTATTAGTTTTCAGTATACTGATTTTTGTTTTACTTTTACTATGTCGGATGACAAGGAAAAGTCCCATCCTAAATCGGGATTCAAGAAATGCCCAGATTGTGGGCAGAAAATGTCCGTCACTGAGGGACACATTCAATGTGTCTACTGTCTGGGGGCTAAACATCTCCAAGACACTTGCAGCATTTGCCATTCTTTTTCTTCAAGAGTCCTCTTGGAGAGAAGGAGGAAGCTAACAGACAAGGGATTACTGCAGCATTCCTTTTCTGAGATGTTGAGTAGCCATGAGGGTGCTAGCATGTCTTCCAAATCTTCCAAATCCACAAAATCTTCAAATCCCAAAGTGGCAAAAAAGGCAAAAACTTCAGAGGGAGGGTCATCGGTTCCACAGACCTCGGAACCGAGTGTACCTTTGATTCGGAGCCAGCTCTCAGTATTGGATCCGGTCTCTGAAGTTCCCTCTTCTCCACTACTCCAGTCTGCACCTTCGGTGCATTCATCTAAGTCCTCAGTCAGCCTTTCAGATTTGGACATGGATTGGCTAGTGCAAAAGCTTTTACAGGCACCAGGACTTGCCAAATTGTTGTCAGCCCTGACCAGCTCATCGGTGCCGAAGACCATGGAACTGGATTTGCCTACTCCTCCTCCGAGCTGTACTGGATCCTCTGAGCCGAAGGAAACCGAACCAATGATTGTCGAACCCTTGGAGCCGATACCCACACTGGTGTTATCGGCTCAATCTACTCGGATGTCCACGGCGCTGACCGAGGAGTCTAGGAGCTGACGCTCTCCCATTGGGTCCAGGGAGGATAGTTGGACCGATTTGTCGGTGCCAACTCTTCCTCTCTGGGCTTCGGCTCGGATGAGCTCGGCTTCTACCTCGGGCTCGGAGCCCATGGCTTTGGTGCGAGAGGATCGGACGGTACTTTCGGGTCCATCTACTCCTTTTTGTCGGAGCCATGGTGCCTTCGATGCTGTGAGGAGAGTCCTGTCTCCAAAGACGTCAGCATCGGTTCAGCCTTCCCTCTCCCCTCAAGCTCCTGTGTCTGCTTCATCATCTACCGGTCCCCCTAAGCGTAGAGACCTTGAGCCTCAAGTACCTCCACAGGACATCCCCTGCTCTTCTGAGACCTCCCCACATCCCCCCACTGAGGAGGTGCCCAGGAAGAGACTGTGCAAGAGGAGGCACTTAGACTTCCCACAGGAGTCTTTGACATCTGACACAGACTTGGATGAGTCAGAAGGGTCCCCTCGATCCCCCTTTGCAGAGATACTAGAGATCCTTAGTCAGAGGGGCGATTGGCAGTCCAAGACCCCTACTGAGGACGAGTCCGTGCTCTTGAAGACTTATGGGTCTCAACCTTCCACTTCTTGGATGTCTCCGCCTTACGACGAGCTCATGGAACTGATCTCTCGTAAGGCATGGGAGTCACCGGAGGCCATGGAACCTGTCCCTCGCAAGCCAAATAAATTCATGTCTGCCCTAGTGGACAAGCCATTTTTGATCAAGGGAGTGTCTGTTGATGCCATGGTGGTAGCTGCTGCCACCAAAAAGTAAGTGTCTGAAACATCTGCATCTATCCATCCTCCTAACAGAGATTCTAGGTTCATAGATAGATATGGGAAACGCATGTTTAGTTCAGCGACTTTTTCTCTGCGATCACTGAACTACATAACCCATTTTACGAGACTACAAAGAGATCTCCTGAAAGAGCTAGGAGATACTCTCCAGGGTACAGTAGCTGCAGGGGTGGCCAACAAAGTCAACGCCCAGCTCGCTACCCTAAACTCAGTTGTAAACTCATCCATGCGTCTCATATCTTATGCAACTGATGGTTCGAGTAGAGCTGCTAGTTCGGGCATTGCACTCCGAAGACAAGCCAGGATGCATCTCTGTTCCTTTGCGGAACCCTTTAAGTCTTCCTTTATCAACACCCCATTTGATGGCTCATCGCTGTTTGGGCCTAAAGTAAAGGAAACTTTAACCAGATGTGAGCAGAAAGGCAAGACCTTATCTGCCGTTGGAGTCCGTTTTTCTACCCCTACTCGACCCTACCCCAAGGGCCCTAGGGGAGGGAAAATGTGGTTCCAAAAAGCACAGGGAGCCTTTCAGGACACACGTGGAGAAACCCCCTCTAGAGGCAGAGGAGTGGGTTATAATGGAAGATGCTGCCCCCGTGGCAGAGGGGGTCCACAGCAACAGGGTGACAGGGGTCAGTTCTCCGGTCAACCCTACCAGCACCCCTGAAAGGGGGCCCGGCTGTTTGACTCTGGAGGCAGTCGGGGGTCGCTTGTCTTAGTACCCAGAAGCCTGGCTAAACATAGCATCAGATACATGGGTACAAAGCATCATTTCCAGATGATATTTCATACCGTTCTCTACCCCTCCCATCCTATCTTGGACCTCAGCAGACTCAACCAGTTCGTAAAGAAAGAGAAGTTCCAAATGGTCATGCTTCAGTCCATTCTTTCCTTCCTAGGGAAAGGCGATTGGATGTACTCCATAGATCTCAAGGACGTGTACTATCACATAAAGATGAACAGATGCTAAAGAGATCACCTGCGTTTCCGGCTGGGAGCCAATCATTACCAGTTTCGAGCCCTGCCCTTTGGTCTTACTACAGCCCTCAGAGTGTGCACCAAATGCATGGCAGTGGTCATGGCTCACCTGAGACATCTAGGATTCCAGGTGTTTCCATACCTAGACGATTGGCTCCTCATCGCTACAACCAGGCATCAATTGACTCAGGCAACACAATACACTCTGACACTCTGCCATCAATTAGGCATTACAATCAACTTCAAAAAGTCTGCCTTATCGCCATTGCAGCATACCGTTTTTATAGGAGCAGAGTTAGATACCTCAACTACCACTCTATGTCTTCCAATCGAAAGAGTTTCACTTCTCCGCCAACACGTCAGCTCACTGGTGTCAAAGAACAAAGCTGCAGCAGCAGAGGTCTTGAAGGTGCTAGGCTTGATGGCGGCAGCTATCCTGGCTATACTACTTGCAAGGATGCATATGCAAATTCTTCAATGGCTCCTCTTTGCTCAGTGGTCTTACTAGAAACTTCTGATGCACCACATGAGTCTCATCACGGATTCTTGCAAAAGAGACCTTCGGTGGTGATTGACGTCTCTTCATATCACAATCAGAAGACCATTTGTCCCCCCCCCCCCCAGTAGCCACTGTGACCACGGACGCTTCCTTGATAGGGTGGGGGGTCATTTTCAGGTAAAGACTGCCCAAGGCACATGGACAGATCAAGAATCACATCTGCACATCAATGTTCTAGAGTTGAGAGCAGTACTTCTGGCATTGCAGTACTTTCAGGACTTTCTTCCTCTAGGAACTATTGCAATTCAGACGGACAACATGTCAGTAGTCTGGTACTTGAACAAGCAAGGTGGAACCAAGTCTTACCCCCTTTGTCGAGAAGCCCTCAGGATCTGGCAATGGGCTGTGTCATCCCAGCATTTTCTGTTAGCAACGCACATCCCGGGGAAATCCAACGTGATAGCGGACAAGCTAAGCAGGGCGATATTGCTCCCTCACGAGTGGTCTCTCAAACAACAGGTTACGGAGTTGATTTTCCGCAAATGGGGCCAGCCTTGCTGCGACCTCTTTGCCAGCCACATCCATTCAAAATGCAGAAGCTACTTTGCCCTAATACCACCTCTGGGTCATCCCCTGAGAGATGCACTTTTACACAATTGGCCCCCGGGTCTCCTTTATGCATTCCCATCCTTCCCATCGATACCCAGATTTTTACAGACAGCAAAATCGCTGGGAAGGACTGTTATCCTCATAGCCCCCTACTGGCCTCAACAGATTTGGTTCCCATTTCTCCACCATCATCTGTTGGAAGATCCATGGATCCTGGACCCAGTTCCAGACCTTCTGACACACCCGTCAGGGGACCTCCATCCTTCACTGCAGTCCCTGAAACTGATTGCTCAGCTAATCCACTTCCCCTAATTGCCAGGCTTCATTCAATTTCAGAAGATACAAGACAAATTCTCTTGTCTTCTCACAAGCCATCTACGAGGAAATTATACGGCAGTAAATGGAAAAGGTTCTCAATTTGGGCCAACACGCAGAAGACTGACCCTTTCTGAGCTCCACTATTGTCCATTTTAGAATTCTTGACAAAGATTTTTAAGGAAGGGTCAGCAGCTGCTACAGTTCGAGTCCAGTTAGCTGCCATCTCAAATTTTCACCTTTGGTTTGGTGGCTCAAATGTTATGGGCCATAAATTATCTAAGACTTTTCTTAAAGGTGTCCTTCACATGAGACCTCCTGTCAAAATTCCCTATTCTCCCTGGAATTTAAACTTTATGCTGTCTCAAATTATTCTTCCCCCCTTTGTGATCTCAGATATTTATCCTGGAAAACTATTTTTCTAGTAGCCATTACTTCTGCCCGCAGAGTGTCAGAACTTCAAGCATTATCTGTCAGACCACCTTACATGATTTTCCATGCTGATAGAGTATCTCAAAGAACAAACCCTTCATTTTTACCTAAAGTCTGTTCTGAATCAAGTATCAATCAGGTCATTGGGCTGCCAGTCTTTTTTCCCAACCACTCTAACAAATTGGAATACATGCTGCACAAACTTGATGTACACACACAGCTCAGATTTTATCTTGACAGAACTAAGGATATTAGAAAATCAAATCAACATGTTGTATCCTTCTCAGAAGCCAGAAAAGGCAATCCAGTCGCTAAAACAACCTTATCTAAATGGTTATCAGATTGTATATCGTTTGTTTATGAGAATGCGAGCATGCCATTGACACACAAACCTAAGGCTCATTCTACCAGAGCCGTTTCGATGTTTTCTGCCTTTCAAGCTAAATTGCCCCTTGACAATATTTGCGCTACAGCCACTTGGTTTAAGCCTCATACCTTTATCACGTATTACAAAGTAGATAAGACTTCCAGGGACAGGTCTTCCTTTGGTTCCACGGTACTGAAGAATGTACTTCCATGATCCACCCAAGATTGAGGGTGCTAGGGACGCCACCCATCAGTGAGAATAAACAGCGAGATTTAACAACTTCACATAAAGAAGTTATGTACTTACCATAACGTTCCATGTGAGTTGTTTATCTCACCTTTATTCTCACGTCCCTCCCTCCTTCCCCCTCCTGGCTGACTGTTGACTTAGAGGCTAGTACCATCCTGGTTATTCAATATTTCTTCTTCCCCTTCAAGAAGTGTTTCTTTGTAGAAATAAATAAAAGGGTATATATATATATATATATATATATATATATATATATATATATATATATATATATTGTCACTCGCAGCAAACAAGATCTGAGGTAATTCCAGCAGTGCATTGTGGGATAAGGGGGTTGGTCTCGAGCAACTGGCAAACCTTGAGCTTTGCTATCGACCGTGTCGGAGCCGAGGATCAGCTCTGAACCCATCAGTGAGAATAAAGGCGAGATAAACAACTCACATGGAACGTTATGGTAAGTACATAACTTCTTTTTTATCATCGTTGGTAAACCCCTTTTCCTTCTGTGGGTATTTCTTGTACCATTGCTGGTATTTTTCTCTTTTTTTCTTTCTTTCCTTCTACCATGAGAGATAAAAAAGGTAGCCCAGGGTTTAAAAGATGTTTAGATTGTGGCCATAAATTACCTACTTCAGATGCACATTCCCTGTGTGTCTATTGCTTGGGTGTGTCTCATTTAACAGTTGACCTGCCTTGCGGGATTTGTAAGAATTTCTCTAACAGGATGTTAATTGAGAGGAAAAATAAATTAATATTGAAAGGGCTACTTAAATCTCCTTTTTCAGGGGTTATTTCTGGGGTGGAAGCTTTAACCCCTCCAAGATTCCATAAGAAAAAGAGTGATGAACATAAAAAGGCCAAGTCTCTTCCTTCGTCCCCAGCTGGGGACCCTCAGGAACCGAGACCCAAGAAAGCTAAGCTTTCCAGTTCGGATTTGACTTCTTTGGCTCCAGCGCTTTCGGTGCCTAGACCTTCGGCTCTGAGGCCATCGGCGCCATCTGCGACCTCAGCACCGACTAGTGTGCCCCATACCGCATCGGTACCGAGGAGCTCCTCGGTTCAGCCTCCCTTACCGGCACCGACTGTCCAGTCGATGCAGACTGTTATGACGTCGATGGATGTTTCAACGCCCATTTCCTTTTCAGCTCCGACAACTTACCCAGCACTGACTACCCTCTCGGTACCGACCATTCAGTTTTCGTCACCGATGTTTTAGACTCAGGCCTTAGCGCCGACAACCACTTTGGTACCAACCTCATCGTCGGTGCAGACCATGCCTTCAACACCGATGATTTCCTCGGTGCAGACACCAGTAGTTCAGTCCATTACAGCTCCGTTGTTCTCAGTGCAGACCACCTCCATGGTTGGCACCGAGTTTGCTCTGTCCTTGGATAGACCTGACTCTCCCTCAGCCATGTCCATGAAATCCGCTAGAAGCCTCTCTGAACATGATGTGTTGTGTCTTGTGGATCAAGTGCTTTTGTCCAGAGGTATCCCGCCCCCCAGGACTTATCCTTCCTCAGGAGGTGATCACCCTTTACCAAAGACCCCTACGTATTCTCCTCCTTCATTGCCTTTGAAGCCCGTTGATATAGCACAGTCTTCCCCCACTACGGTTCCTTTTATGGACCTCACTAAGGAGCTGCAGTTGCCTTTTTGGCAGGAGAGTCTTGTCACAGCCCAGGATGTCAGCTGTGATGTACGTACTTTGGCATTTCAAAGCCATCCAGGGACTCTGAGTCGGTAGGCCGAGCCACTTAGGTGAGGGGGGTGACCCCTTCCCTGGGCCCCCATCCCTCTTCAGGTGGACTGGCCTTCCAGCTAATAGAGAAGGCTCTGGCATCAGTTGGTGATGTTGTGCTGTCACTCTCCCCGCCCTCCTCTGGACCGCAATATACACAAAGCCGCTCCTAGCAGACACCGGGCGCAATGGCCTCAGGACATACTCCCACAGGAGGCCCCTTTTGAGCTGTCTTTCCCAGCTTCTCCCTCTGAGGAAGATCATCAAAAGAGCTTGTGCAAGAGGAAGCACATGGACTCCACAGAGGAGTCCCTTACTGAAGACACAGACTTTGATGATGGGTAAGGGTCCCCTCGATCACCCTCTGAGGTATCCTTTGGTGATATCCTTGAAATCCTTAAACAGAGAGGTGACTGGCAGCCCTCTAACCTGACCTCTGAAGAGTCTGTGTTCCTGCAGGCCTTTCATGCGTGGTCCCCTACCTCCTGGGCTACTCCACGTGCCGACGTACTTGTCCGGCTCATCGTGCAGCATGCGTGGAAGGCTCCTGACACCATTAAGGCCATTCTCCAGAGACCAGATAAAATTTTGTCTCCTCCTGCTAGTGATCCCCATTGGTCCAAAGGTCTTCCTGTAGATGCTTTGGTGGTGGCGGCTGCAACTAAAAAGGACATGGCGGAAGAAGAAAGCCGGACTGTCCATCCACCCAACAAAGAGTCCCAGGCTCTGGACAGAATAGGGAAGCATACTTTTGCATCAGCAACCTTTGCAGTCAGGTCCCTGAATTATATGGCACATTTTATCAGGCTTCAAAGAGACTTATTTTCTGAGCTCTCTAAAACTTTGGCTGGAGCTGTGTCTGATGAGGTCCGTGACAAAGTGGCCTCTCAGCTAGCCACCATTGAATTGATATCTAACTCCTTCATGCGCCTGATATCTCATGCATCAGAAGGAGCAGCTAGAGTGGCGGGTTCAGGCATTGTTCAGAGACGACATGCCTGGATGCGCATGTGTAATTTCACGGAACCCTTCAAGGCTTCCTTTCTCAATGCTCCCATCGAAGCCTCGTCGTTGTTCGAACCCAAGGATAAAAACACACTGGCCAGATGTGAACAGGATGGTAAGACCCTTTCTGCTGTGGGTGTCCATTATTCTTCCTCTCAACGGGCTTTCTCCAGAAACCAGAAGAGTGGGAAGATGCGGCACAAAAAATCTCAAGGTTCTTTCCATGACACACAGGCTGAGTTCTCCCCTAGAGGCAGAGGGGGAAACTCACAGAGAAGATGTCCCTTTCGGGGCAGAGAGGGTCCATGTAACCAGGGTTCTAGGGATTCTTTCCCTGGCCATTCCTACCAGCTCTCCTGAACAGCGGCCCAACTGCTTTCCTCTGGAAGTGGTTGGGGGTCATTTCTCTTTGTACCCTTCTGCCTGGCTAACCATTACCACAGATTCTTGGGTACAAAGGATAATAACCAGAGGTTATCATATTCCCTTTGACATTTGTCCCATTCCCCTAAAAAGCTTACCTGATGTTCCACCCAGTCAAAGGGAAGAAGCAGCGTTAGATATTTCAAAGCTGCTAAGAAAAAGAGTCATCCAAATTGTCCGTCCAGACCAGATAGGATCCGGATTCTACTCAAGACTATTTTTGGTGCCAAAGAAAACCGGGGACTGGAGACCAATTTTGGATCTCAGTGTATTGAACAAGTTTGTAAAAGTACAGAAATTCCGGATGGTCACAAAACAGTCTATCCTTCCACTTTTGGAAAAAGATGATTGGATGTGCTCGATAGATCTTCAAGATGCATACTACCACATAAAAGTGGACAGATCATCAAGAAGATTCCTTCACTTCCGTGCGGGGACCAGTCATTACCAGTTCAGAGTACTGCCCTTCGGACTCTCAACAGCCCCCAGAGTATTCACAAAGTGCATGGCAGTTGTCACAGCTCACTTGCGACTAAAGGATTCCAGGTGTTTCCATACCTAGACAACTGGCTCATCTCTGCCCCCACCAGACATCTATTGGAAGAAGCCCTGACATACTCTCTCCTCACTTCAGAAAGGCTAGGCATAACCATAAAATCCAATCTCACCCCATCTCAGTCCACAGAATTCATAGGGGTCATCTTGAATACAAAGGATTGCAGAGCATCCATTCCAGAGCACAGAATTCTAAGGATAAAGCAGCAATGATTCCAGTCCTTTCAAGGGGGAAATCCACAGCTGATTCTGTCTCCAGTTGTTGGGTTCCATGGCAGCCTCCATTATGATTGTCCCCCTTTCCAGGTTTCACATGAGGCTTCTACAATGGCTACTGCTCACCCAATGTCATCCCTTTCAGTACCCTCTTTCAGCCAAGATTCGGGTAACTCACAGGTGCAAACAAGATTTAAATTGGTGGATGGCGCACAATCCATCACAATGGTCTTGCTCCTTCTCCCCCCAACAGCCCAAGGCTACAGTGACCAAGGACCGCCTCCCTGATGGGGTGGGGGGGGGCTATTTCAGGGACAGACAGTCCAGGGTACTTGGTCCAAAATGGAGGCCCATCTGCATACAAATGTCCTAGAGCTGAAGGCAGTGCTTCTGGTGTTGCAAGCATTCTATCCCCTGCTGCCATCTGGGACTATTGCGATACAATCAGACAACATGGCGGTGGTCTGGTACATCAACAAACAAGGTGGAACCAAATCTTACCCACTCTGTCGAGAGGCCATGAGGATATGGCAATGGGTGATGGCTACCAACCGCTTTCTTCTAGCAACGCACATTCCCTGGAGTTCCACCTTGATAGCAGACAGACTCAGCAGGTGTATTCTGCAACCTCACAAGTGGTCCCTGAATCCCTTGATAGCGGCAGAGATTTTCAACTGCTGGGGTCTTCCTTGCTATGACCTCTTTGTGTCCCTGACCAACTACAAATGCAACAACTATTTTGCCCTGATTCCCTCTCCGGGACAGTCACCCAGGGATGCTCTAGTCCACGATTGGCCCTCTGGTCTGCTTTATGCATTTCCACATCTCCCCCTCATTCCCCACTTTCTGAAGAAAGCCAGCCAGTTGAAGAGCAAAGTAATCCTCATAGCACCGTATTGGCCTCATCAGATTTGGTTTCCCTTCCTTTGGCCTCACCTGCTAAATCAACTGTGGATTCTCCATCCAACCCTGGCATTGATCTCCCATCCACAGAATCTGATTCACCCCAACCTGAACAGCCTGAAGCTCACAGCTTGGCTCCTCCAATTCCTTTGATTGCTAGGCAGAATGATCTTTCTTTGCCAGTACGTGACATTCTTATTGCATCTCATAAGTCTTCCACCAGAATTACATATCTCAGCAAGTGGAAAAGATTTACTTTTTGGCTGAAAGAAAAACAAGTAGATCCTTTTTCAGCACCAGTGTCGATAGTACTGGAATATCTGTCTACCCTATTTCAGTCCAGACTATCTGCCTCTACCATTAGAGTTAATTTGGCTGCAATATCTAATTTTCATGATGGTGTCCAAGACTCTTCTCTTATGTCACACAAATTATGCAAGACTTTCATAAAAGGCATGAATCATCTAAGACCCCCTTTTAGAGAACCTACTCAATGATGGGACCTGTCATTAGTCCTACAAGCTTTGACAATGCCATCTTTCGAACCAGCTTCTTCTTGCGACCTCAGATATTTGTCATGGAAAACCTTGCTTTTGGTCACCATTACTACTGCCAAATGTATCTCTGAGCTTCTAGCCTTATGCATCAAGAGACCATATTTGATTTTTCATAGAGATAGAGTGTCATTGAGAACTAATCCTTCCTTTCTGCCAAAAGTGGTCTCTGAAATGTCCATTAATCAAACCATTGAATTGCCAGTTTTCTTCCCCAATCATTCAAACAGAGGAGATTATTGCCTACATACCCTAGATATTCACAGGCAAATTTGCTTTTACTTGAACAGGGCTAAGGCTTCTCATAAATCAGACCAGTTATTTTTGGCCTATTCTGGACCTAGATTATGATGCGCTTTTGCTAAGGTCACATTGGCTAAATGGTTAAAAGATTGCGTAACCTTCATTTATAGAAAACATAATATTCCATTACCTACTACCATAAAGGCACATTCTACAAGGTTGGTGGCAACTTCTGCTGCCTTCCATGCTAGAGCCTCTTTACATGACATTTGTGCAGCTGCAACTTGGGCTACTCCTCATACCTTCATCAATCATTACAAATTGGATTTGGCCTACAGGGGAAAAGCATCTTTTGGTTTTATGGTGCTCCGGAATGTCCTTCCATGAGAGCCTCCCAGGAATAAAGGTAGCTGGGGACTCTGTACCACATGTAAGGACTGAACGAGAGAAGTTATGTCTTACCATAATGTTCCATCTGTACTGTTGATCCTCATTCAGTCATTATGACCCCCCCCCCCCCGAGGCTTCTAGTGGATCTCAGCATCCGGTTCTGTTAGGTCATTTGACTTGGGGTAGCCTGTACCTTCTTTTGACTTGCAAACTCAATCTGAGGTAACAGGGAGAGGGGAATTCTGGGTAAGAGTTTTAGCTCGAGAGTTTGTAGCTGGTGCGAGCTTGAAAGATGGCTGGCTCGGTTCTGAGGTGGGAACCGATACCGGCACATAATGACTGAACGAGGATCAACAATACAGATGGAACGTTATGGTAAGACATAACTTCTTTTTCTATTTGAACTGGTTAACCTGGTTGATTTGAGGTTCTTAATGCAGTTTTACTGATTGATCTGACCTCTGCAAGAAGAGTATATGAGTTGCAAGCTCTTATGGTGAGTCAGCCCTTTCTCATTTTCCACTGGGATAGAGTTTCTTTAAGAACTAATCCTTCTGTTATGCCTGAAGTGGTATCCAGGTTTACTTTAAGCCAAACTATCCATCTCCCTATTTTCTTTCCTGAACCTAAAAATGAAGCAGAAAGAATACTCGATACCTTGTATGTGCACATACAACTCAGGTACTATCTTGAAAGAACTAAGTCCTTCAGATCTTTGGATCATTTTCTTGTGTTGTGAAGGAAAGAAGAAGGGAGAACCTTGTCAAAACAGACTATGTCTAAATGTGCCAATGACTGATAAAACCAGGTCTTCCCTCCCAGGTGTGTGTGTGTGTGTGTGTGTGTGTGTGTGTGTGTGTGTGTGTGTGTGTGTGTGCGTGTGCGTGCATGTGTTTGCACATGTGTGCGGATGTTTGTGGTATGTGTGTGTGTGTGTGTGTGTGTGTGTGTGTGTGTGTGTGTGTGTGTGTGTGTGTGTGTGTGTGTGTTTGGTTACTGAAGGCGAGAAGGACTGTTTGCCTGTTGCTGGCCTACTACAGTGTGTATTGTTGTGCATCAGGACGACTCAAGGTGTGTAAATGTTATGCCATTGTTATCACTTTCAGACAAGTGAGGTGTATGCAGTCAATGTATGGGCTGTAATTGGTGGCTATAAACACTATCAGCTATAGGCTGTCTGTGGCTAAAAGTGATTGATCAGTGCTGTTATTTGATCTCAGTTGCAGTCATTGATGTTTGTAGAGGTAGTGTTATTGTGTGAAATTCTGCAGGATATCTGTTTTCCAGTGGAGTGTAGTACAGTATAATTTGATATTACTTTACAGAGAAAGGTACTATTAAAAATACATGCACACTAATTTATCATTACATCAAAACTAAAATTTATATGCATTTCTCCAAGAAAAGGATGACTTTGAGTCACTCGATTTTTGCTCCCCCAAAGTATAGACTCAGGCATTGACAAACACTACATGACATTAAAGGGGTGTGAGTATCTTTATATCTGAAATCAACTAATTTTATGCTGTAGGTAAGTATCACTTTACAGTTTTCTGAGAAACTTACTAGAAAATTTCAAGTGGTTTCATACATATGAGCCTGTATATCTAGTGTTAAGTAAGAACAGCAGGCTAAAATAAGTTTTGGTTGGCTTATTTTTTGCCATTCAGTTTTTGTTCACGGCAACTGTACATTTGCAACAGGAAAAGTTATGCACTAAGAGGGAATATTTTTCTGCAGTGTTCTCATTTCACAATAAAAACATGATAATATGGTTGTGTGATTTTTTTCACTCTCAGTGTTTCAAGCTTTTGTTTCTAAGTAATGTCCCACAGTTGTGTCAGAGGTCAGATGAGTTATGTGTTATTCAGTCTTACACGTTATGCTAATTATGTGTCCAGATATTTGGCCAGTATACTTGTTTTTCAAGAGCCTTTGCATATATTTCTGATATCTGTTGATTGAAAGATGTGATACAAGATAGAATGTAGAAAAGGGGAGAAGCACAGAGTGGGCAGTAGGTGGTAAAAAGAGATGTGCAGAGAAAATACAAAGAAGGACAGCCAGGGACCAAGACTGGAGGAGATCAAGTAGAAGTTGGGTAGGGAATGGCAGGCAAGACTCAGGGCAGGAGAAGACCAAGGGGGAAGGGGAAAGAATGTGGTGCCTACTATGTATGCAAAGCATGGCAAGGATCAGCAGAAGAAAGTGAATAGAGAGGTGTGGGGGTTGTAGGAGTAGGAGATGGTAACTGATGGGAATAAGAAGAGAAGGAGGCAATAGTGCACAACAGTGAAGAGCACTTGTGGGATAGGAAAGTAGTCAAATGCAGTATCAGAGGGAGACAACTGGCAGGATCAGTTGAGAAGGCTGGTGTACTGCAGCCAGACTGCAAAAGGTTGCAAGTAAGATAAGTAGGGACATGGGAAAGGACATTAAGCAAGAGAAGACACTCAGTCTGGTGGTAGAGAAAATCAGACATCAAGGTGAGTAACTATTTGACAGGACAAACCATGTTACAGCAAAACTAGTAATGATGCTTCAATTTAGTAAGATGCAGAAGAAGGTGAGCAAGTTGATCATCAAGGGAAAACATGTATGCATGTCATGGTGCACATAAACACCACTGATTTATCTGAGTAGACAGTTGAGTTAACAGCAAGGACTTCAACAGAGATGGCCGAGAAATACTTGAATAGTGGGTTGGAGGCATACCTCTCATCTTCTTAGCCCAAAAAATCTGGACAAAGCCTAAAAATAACGGAGGGACAAAGGCTCAAAAATAGGGACAGATTTTAAATATTGTCCTTATAAATTTTGAAAGTTAATAGAGTAACAGGATTTGTGTTAGCATTCATTTTTCTGAAGGATATGAAGTCTGAAACTCCAATGTATATCATTACTTAGTAACTTCAACATTCAGTGATTTGCCAGAAAACCACACATTTTATGAGGAACAGCCCAAAATCACGAGGCAAAAATCTGGACATTCTGCAAAAATCTGGACAGTTGAGAGGAATGGTTGGAGGTATCATTCTCAGAAGTGCTACCTGTGCCAGCAGCCAACATGCTGAGGATTAGAGAGTATGATGGGTGCCTGTGGAGATGGACATTTAAGAAGAACTTGGAACTGATAAGCTGGTGCAGGAATGTATGGCATTGAAACAATAACTACATCAGTCTCCATGTTATTCCACTAGGACAGGATGGACAGAGATGCTCAAGGGAGGATTAGAAAGGCTTGCCTCAGTGATGGTACCTTTAAAATAAGATGTAATGATAGGGCTGCTGTAGAAGCAAAAGAGAAAATTTCAGGAAGGCCTTTGACACAGTCATGTACAGACAGCTGCTAAGAAAACTGCAGCTGACAAGTTTAGGACTGATACTGAAAAACTAGACTGTACCATGTTGGAGGATAGTGCACAGATGGTTTGGCGTGAGTGATATTGTCAAAAGTAAAGTAAATTGCTAGAATACTGCTGGAGATTTGTTTTTGGTCCAGCTGTCTGCATTGTGTTTGTTTCAGACATGTCTAAAGGAAAAAGGAACAGGAAAACTGTTTTATGGGTGTATGGGTGGCATAAAGATATTCCAACAGGGGAGAGTTTATGGAAGAAGTGGAAAACACTGCTCAGGTAAGCAGAAAGATGATAGTGAAGTACTGCATTGTGGATGGTGCAACTCTGGGTTGGTGTATCAGTTATGGGAGTGGAAATTATAGCAAATGAAAAGGAAAGAACAAGGGTTTGTTTATCACAATTAGATTGGACCACCATCAGCAGAAATTGATAGAATGCAGGAGTGTATCATGATGTTGATGGAGTCCTGAAGGAAAGATGGCATGCTGTAACTCATCTGGGCCCTGTGAGGACACATTGTGTGTACTATATGTAGACAAAAGAAAAGGCTATTAGAGGGAGGGAAAGAGGAGGAGAAGAGGCACTTCTCACTAAAGGCCATAAGAGAAAGGGACAAGAAAAGATAATGTTGGGGGGAGATGGGAAAAGGTCAGACCTCAAAGAAGTGATGGTCTGGAGGTGGAGAACAACAGACACAACAGGTTATAAGGGAGGAGCTACTCTATGGATCTGCAAAAAGGTTGTGGATCTATGGATGTATTACCAGAATGTTTACTGGATTAAAATCCACATAAGTATTCAAGATGGCATGGGAGAGTTGGAGAAAGAATAACGGGGAAAAAATTGCTGGAATGGAAGTCAAGTGTTAAGTTCAGTTAAAGGGCAGAGTCAATAGTCTGTTATCAAATACATTTTTTTTTTATTTTTTTATTAGCACCTTTATTGAATTATCATTTAAGACATTGGCAAACATACATTTATATAAAATAAAACAAACTATGTTAACATGTTTGTTGTCACAAACATTACACATCACATATATTCATTTATACAATTATCGTCAATCCAGCATTACATAAAATGCTCAATTCCTGCCTTCCAATAAATGTCACTTCTCCTCCTCCTCCAAAACATTATTTGGCATGTTTTGTTCACACAAGTGCCATTTTTCTATGTTATTTGCTCCTAACCTTTTCTAAAGATCACATTTCCAGTTCTTTTATCTCTGTTACAGTATTCACTAGTAGAGTTGGTAAAGGTGGATGAGTTTAAGTACTTGGGATCAACAGTTCAGAGTAATGGTGAGTGTGGAAGACAGGTGAAGAAGAGAGTACAGGCAGGGTGGAATGGGTGGAGAAGAGTGTCAGGAGTGATTTGTGACAGACGGGTACCAATAAGAGTGAAAGGGAAGGTCTACAAGAAGGTAGTGAGACCAGCTGTGTTATATGGGTTGGAGACTGTAGCATTGACGAAAAGGCAGGAGTCAGAGCTGGATGTGGCGGAGTTAAAGATGTTAAGATTTGCACTAGGTGTGACTAGGATGGACAGGATTAGGAATCAGTATATTAGAGGGTCAGCTCAGGTTGGACAGTTTGGAGACAAAGCAAGAGAGGCGAGATTGCATTGGTTTGGACATGTGCTGAGGAGGGATGCTGGGTATATTGGGAAAAGGATGCTAAGGATGGAGCTGCCAGGTAAGAGGAAAAGAAGAAGGCCTAAGATGAGGTTTATGGATGTGGTGAGAGAGGACATGCAGGTGGTTGGTGTGAAAGAACATGATGCAGAGGACAGGAAGAAATGGAAACCGATGATCTGCTGTGGCGACCCCTAACGGGAACAGCCGAAAGAAGATGATGATGACAGTATTCACTAGTTTGTTTAGACTTTGATTTCCGTTTTTAAGTAATTGCTTTTTGGCAACCACCATAATTAAACTTAAAGTCCTTACCAGTGGCGGATTGAGGGATCGGCACAGGGGAGCACACCACCCCCTTTTGAAGCTGTTCGGAACTTCATTAAAACAAACAAAAAAAAAAACAACCCCCCCCCCCCTACAGAAATTCTCTGCCCTGTTATTTTGTTGAAATCGGAAAATGTACCACCAAAATGGTACATTTATCCATTTCAACTTACATAGGTTCATAGGTAGGTACTAGGCTATTAGCCCAAGGGCCTACGTAAGCCTAGCCAGCAAGGTACCATAGCTTACGCCACCCAAGAAAGTTATTTTCCTGTGCCACTGTCCAGCAGAGACACAGAAGTGATCCCTGGGGTATATTTCCTATTTCTTGAAGAGTGCTAATGAAGAACTTTGCTTGACATAGATGAGTAGCTTCTTCCAGAGTATAGGAAGTCTCTGGGATAGGAATCTATCCCTCCAGCATGTTCTGCTTATTGTATGGTAGATGCAATTTGCAATTGGAAGTTGCAGTCAGGTACAAGGATGGCAGCAGGCATACGCTACGCACACTACTGCCAGCCACTGGGTAGCAAAAAAAAAAAAATGTTGGTTCACTTTTCAGCTTGCTGCCTGCTTTGCTTGGGTGAGGGGTGATTAGTGCAATGATGACAGTTGTAATTGGCTGCAGGTGTATTTGGCAGACAGTTTAACTCCCATTAAATACAGCTACAGCTGAATCCTTCTCCTGGTTTTGGAGCTGCTGAGGTGAGCGATACGTTACTTCGTGAGTGACCGTGTCATGTAAGTTGGCTTGCTGATTTTTTTTCCCTCTTCCTTGTTTAGCGAAGTTACTTTGGAGCATAGTAAAATCTCCAAAATACCTACAGGATGCTGTCCCATGATCTGTAACTCTCCTCTCATGCCCATGTCCACTGATTCTACATATTTTGGAACAAATTAGATAATGTAGGATGGTGCAGATTTTAAACATTGCTCTTATCAACTTAGATGGTTGCTAGAATAACAGGATGT
This sequence comes from Protopterus annectens, assembly GCF_019279795.1. Taxonomy (NCBI): domain Eukaryota; kingdom Metazoa; phylum Chordata; order Ceratodontiformes; family Protopteridae; genus Protopterus; species Protopterus annectens. Next base: position 407,281,930 of record NC_056745.1, read on the forward strand.
GTGCTAACATGCATTTTCTGAAGGATATAGTCTGAAACTTAGACATAAGACACTATTTATTGACTTCAGTCCTCAGCTGCAGAAGTGAGCAACTAGCTAAAGATATGAAGCAAAGCTCTGAACACTCCTTCTATCTTACTGCAAGGCATCAAATCTGGACAAATCCAAATATAATGGGGGAGGGCAAATGCCATAAAAAATAGGGACCGATTTTAAATATTGCTCTTATAAACTTAGGAAATTGCTAGAAATAAGATTTAGTTTTATATGGATTTTCTGAAATATATAAAGTCTGAAAATCAACTGTACGCCACTGCTCTGTGACTTCACTCCTCAGTTAGTTGCCAGAAACCTGTAATAAGGAACACCAACAATATGAGGCAAAGATCTGGACGTTTTGCAAAAATCTGGAAAATTTGAGGGGTATGGATCTCTCCCATATCAGATGCTGGGCTTGAGCAAGTGCTAATGAAACAAAAACTAAGCATATGAGTCTCCCAAAAATGCATGCTGAAGGATGAATAATACAGCACACAGTGGTTGAAACTATTGATTAATTTAAGGACCAGGGTATATGGGTAGATCCAGCTTTTGAGTTTTTCTAATCATATCACCCAATTGTTTAATAATTATAGAACTTAAGGTTGTATAAGCGATTTATAAAGCCTAGAAAATCAGTAATGAAGTCGTTGTTCATAGGTTCACAGGACGATACTAGACTATTGGCCCAGAGGCCCTTATAAGCCTAACCAAGAATTTCACCCATGGTCCCACAAAGTCAGCACCTGTTCATTAACTTGAACATGAAATAATATGGAACCCTTATAGGAAAACAGGAAAGAGTCAGTGGAAATACACCAGTGGTATCCATGGATGTGAAAATTTAAGTTTGCCTCACTGGTAAAGGTACAGGGTTTGAGTCTGATCTCAGGTTATTGGAAAGGCTTAGGTTGATATTTGCCTATGAAACTATAACACTAAAGTAGGCAAACTTGTACAATGGGACAGGTATTTAAGAGGAGACCGTATTCGGGTATACAGAGCATTTAGAGACAACTACCTCTAGAATTTCTGTGTGGTTATCAAATAGAAAATCAGACAACCTGTGTAGAAGATTCTATAACAATGAGAAGTATGCTAATTTTTTTTTCTCTGACAGAGCCGCTGTTGCATGAATAGACTACCAGATTATGTTAAAGCAACCACTAGGTTAGATATTTTTAAGAACATCCTGGGCACTCATGGGATCAGCTGTTTTGGTATATAGGCAGGCTAGAAGGGCAGTATTGCCTGTTCTTGAAATATTTGTATCCAAGAGCACTTTCTACTCATTTTTTCTATCATGAAATATTTCACCTTGCATAACATCTAGTGAATAAAATGTGTGTGTGTGGGGGGGCAAACATATGTGATTTTTTTGTAGTATTTCAGTGGTATTAATAGGATTGCAGCCAAATAACTGTGCGCCCTTTTACTGTTAGCCATGGTAGATGAATTTATGATTGTAATGTGATTGCATTTCTTTTGGTGTACTGATCATGTAGTGGTTAGCTTAAGATCATTTTTAGAGAAGTCTGTGGTTTTCTGTAATGGTAGAAATTGTGTGGTGGGAGGCAGGTCAGTTTCACCTCTGCATAAAAGATGGGATAATGCTGGTGCTCTGGATATCATTTCTAAGTTTAAATTATGGTACAAGTCCAATCCTGTATAGTTCACTATATAACTATTTAGTTGTATTATGTTGTCTGTACAGTGCTAGCCATTTAAGCTACTAAAATTTGGAAATCATATTCAAGAACACTGACTGGAAGCTCTGACCTTATTGCATTCTGTGTTTTGTAGTTAAATACCATTGTATTGTGTACAAATCATGTAATGAAAGTTTAACCTGAGTCATGAGTTTTGTTTTTTACAGTTGCCCCAGTACACATAGTTCATGTGTCTTCACTGCTGCATCTGGCCTTTTTCCTTTATAGCTGGTCTTCATTATGTTACTGTGATAAAGTTCTGCTGAGAACACTGCATGCTAAACTGTCTGAAGTCAGTTTATTTATTTAACATTTTCAGCAACAGTTTTCTTTTTTTCTGTAAAGCTATGCAGCACTGAAAGTTGTAAGGGTAGTATTACAGCCTGTTTTGTAATGGAGTACCAGTCTGGCATTTTGCATTGTACTTTTTCAGTTTGTGTGTAATGCTGATGTTGCATGCAGTTTACAAATTTGCTTAATTTCAATTGTAACAAGCACTGGGTTTATTGCCATTATTGAAGGTGTGGAGTCAAATACAATTGTGTGCAGTAGTACAGTTTTGACAAGCTGTTTTTTTCTCAATAGCTGTATGTTAAGTTGTCAATCTCGCCTTCATTCTTGCTGGGTGGGTTCGGAGCCGATCCTCGGCTCCGACTCGGCACTTGCTTTAGCTTGAGAACTCCTTTTACCAGCTCGAGGCAACCCTATATCCCATGATGCAAGGCGGAACTACCCCAGATCTCGTTTGCCGCTTAGCGAAAGAGGTCTCCTTTGCCAGCTGAGGTAAGTAATTTTCTGTCAAAAGAGAAAAAAGCTTAGTTAGGGTTTTATTTCCCCCTTGTTTCCATTTTTATAGTCTGTAGTGTGTTACAGCCCACCCTATTCCCTTAAAATTCAAAACTTTTCCTTTGGTAATTGTATAAAAGTTTAGTTAGGCCTAGACCCCATTGGTTAATCCCTACCTGTGTGTTTGTGTGTTAGGGGATTAATTGTGTGTGTTTGTTGGGGTCTGTGTGTGACTTCCTCCTTAGGATTATGTCAAAAGAAGGCAAGGTCTCAGGCTTCAAGAAGTGTGACTCGTGCTGTCAGAAAATGTCTCTGACAGACGGTCACACTTCTTGTGTTTACTGCCTGGGGCCTTTGCACCTGCAGGACTCCTGTGCTTTGTGTCACTCTTTTAGCCAGAGAGTCCTGCAGGAATGGAGGAATAAGTTAATCCTCCGGGGCTTACTTAAGCCAGAAGGTTCTCCCTCTAAAACAGGGTCTGGTAAACCTTCTAAGCCACCGAAGGTTCAGGCTACAGTATCCAAGCCTCCTCCGGTGGCTCCGGCTCCGTCGGAGCCGAGATCAGCTCTGGCTGGAACCGATCTATCTGCTTCCAAGGTAGTGGGTTCGGCACCGATTGGTTCCGACACCCGGTCTACTGTGGCCTTGTCGGCTCCGGCTGGAGCCGACACTTTATCCAGCATCGGAGCCGAGAAACCTTCGGCTCCATCTGGAATTCAGGGGACTTCGGCTCCGATGACTTCGTCCCGAAAGAGATCTCGGTCCCCTTTGTTGCAGAGTATCCACTCGGCTCCGGGGTCTCCTCTTTTGTCGGAGCGGAGCCATCGGAGCCGATCTTCGAGATCTTCCAGGCTGTCTGACCACGACTTAGAGAGGGTGGTAAGCAGGCTGTTGAAGTCGCAGGCACTGGCCCAAATGCTCCATAGCCCGTCTCAGCAGACTTCGGCTATTGTTTCACCCCTTGAACTTCCTCCTCCAACTCCACATCAGAGTTCGGAGCCGGAGCTTCTTGGGACAGTGACTGTTTCGGCGCCGGAGCCGATACATCCTTTGGCTCCGTCGTCCTCGGCTCCGATCTCCTCCTTGAGGCCTTCCTTGGAGGGATCCGGTCGTCGGGTTTCCCTTGTCGGCTCCGAGGGGGCTAGTGGCATCGGACCCTTGTCCGACCCCACTCTCCCTCTCGGGGCTTCGGCTTTGGTAAGCTCGGCACCAACATCGGCCTCGGAGCCTTCCCTCTCAGTGGAGCCGGGAATTCCTGTATCCTCGGATCGGGGATATTCCAGCCTCCCGGGGAGGGGAGCCTTTGAGGTGATGAGGAGTGTCCTGGCTACTGAGCCAGGTCAACGGTCCATCCCTCTAGCTCCTCCCTCTTCGGTGCCTGTAGACACCTCTTGCCAGCCTCTTGCTCTCAGGCCCAGGGATCCATCGCCCCAGGTTTCCCCATTGGGAATTTCCTCCTCTTCGAGTTTCTCCTGATCCGGCAGGTGAACCCCTCGGAAGAGGACGTGTAGAGGAAACACACAGACTCCCGAGTCTACTACATCTGATACCGACTTAGATGAGTCGGAGGGTTCCCCGATCCCCTCTGAGGATGTCTCCTTTTCAGACATCCTTGAGCTCCTCAAACAGAGGGGGAATTGGCCATCCATTGATCCCTCCGAGGATGAGTCGGTATACCTGGAGGCTTTTGGATCCCGACCCTCCACCTCCTGGGTGTCTCCGCCTTTCGACCCACTTATGCAGGTAGTGGCTCGGAAGGCGTAGGCGGCTCCAGATTCTGTGGAACCTGTCCCCAGGAGACCATCCAAGTTTATCACGGCCCCTTCGGACAAACAGTTTCTTTCCAAGGGCGTCTCTGTGGATGCTATGGTGGTGGCGGCGGCCACTAAGAAGGAACTGGCGGATCCTTCAGTACCTGTCCATCCTCCTAACAAGGATTCTAGGACCATGGACAGGTATGGAAAGCAGATGTTTTCTTCAGCGACCTTTGCAATGCGTTCGCTGAACTACCTTTGTCACTTCACCAGGCTTCAAAGAGATATTCTTAAGGAACTGGGTGAAGTGGTCCAGGATCCTTCTGCTGCTGGGGCTCAAGAAAAGATTGCCTCACAGCTAGCAATCCTGAATTCCCTATCCAACTCATCCATGCGGCTCATATCCTATGCGGCCGATGGAGCGAGCAGGGCCGCAGGCACAGGAGTTGCTCTTAGACGCCAAGCCTGGATGCGGCTTTGTAATTTTGCGGACCCCTTTAAGGCATCCTTCACTAATACCCCCTTTGATGGTTCGGCTTTGTTCGGACCTCAGGTGAAGGATACCTTGACCAGGTGTGAGCAGGACGGTAAAACTCTTTCTGCCGTTGGAGTCCATTTTCCACCCTTCTAGACCATATCCCAAGGGTCAGAAGGGAGGGAAGATGTGGTTCATAAAGCCCAAGGAGCTACACGGACACACGTGGTCAGTTTACCCCAGAGGCAGAGGGGTAACAATAATAGGCCGCCCTAGAGGCAGGGGGGGGGTCCTCAGAACCAGGGCAACAGGGAGTCTCTTCCTGAGAAGCCTTTTCAGCATCCCTGAGGTGTTGCCCAACTGTCCACCCTTGGAGGCAGTCGGGGGAAGGATTTCGCTGTACCCAGTAGCCTGGCATTCCCTCTCACAAGATATGTGGGTACAGTCAATCATATCCGAGGGTTACAAAATCCCCTTCGAAAGGTATCCCGTACCTCAACAATCCCTTCCAGACATCTCACCCGGTCAAAGGGATTTGGCAGAACAGGAGGTTTCAAAGCTCCTGGGAAAAAGAGCCGTCCAGACTGTGCCGGCAGACCAGGTAGGATCCGGCATCTACTCGAGATTCTTTTTGGTCCCCAAAAGGACGGGAGATTGGAGACCAATATTAGACCTGAGCAGTCTAAACAGATTTGTCAAGAAGGCAAGATTCCGGATGGTCACGCTTCAGTCCATTCTGCCCTTTCTGGGCAAGGACAACTGGATGTGCTCTATAGACCTTCAGGACGCGTACTATCACATAAAGATTCACAGGCGCTCCAGAAGGTTTCTCCGCTTTCGGCTAGGGACCAGTCATTACCAATTCAGAGCCCTGCCCTTTGGCCTCACTTCAGCCCCCAGAGTGTTTACCAAATGCATGGCAGTGGTCACAGCTCATCTGAGACGTCAAGGATTCCAGGTGTTTCCTTATTTGGACGACTGGCTCCTCTCCGCCACCACCAGGTGTCAGCTTCTTCAGACCAGAGACTACACTCTGCAGCTTTGCAGAAGTTTGGGAATTTCAGTAAATTTCGAAAAATCTTCTCTGCTGCCTTGCCAAACTATCACCTTTATAGGCGCAGAATTAAACACCGTCAAAATGTTAGCCAGACTAACAGATCAAAGAATTCTGGACATCCAAAAATTCGTTCGGATTCTATTGCAGAGCAACAAGGTCAAAGCCAGATTTATACTGAAGGTTCTAGGTCTTATGGCTGCGGCCATTGTTCTTCTACCACTGGCTCGCTTCCACATGCGTCTTCTGCAGTGGATGCTATTCACTCAGTGGTCGTACCACAATCTCCCGATGAGGCACGAAATCTTAGTCACACAGTCGTGCAGAACTCATCTGAATTGGTGGATATCTTCCCCTCTTCTTCATCAGGGCCGACCCTTTGTTCCCCCTCCTCCAGTTGCCACAGTCACTACGGATGCCTCTCTGATCGGGTGGGGGGGGCATTATCAGGGCAGGATGGTCCACGGGACGTGGCAACCCATAGAATACCATCTGCACATAAATGTCCTGGAGATGAGGCGGTGCTTTTAACGTTGCAGGCCCTCAACGACTTTCTTCCCACGGGACTATTGCAGTACAAGCGGACAACATGTCCGTGGTCTGGTACATCAACAAGCAGGGCGGGACCAGGTCCTATCCATTGTGTCGAGAAGCTCTCAGACTTTGGCAATGGGCAATCTCCTCTCATCGGTTTCTGATAGCAACGCACATCCCGGCAGGTCCAACCTCTTGGCGGACAGGCTGAGCAGATCCATTCTGATGCCTCACGAGTGGTCTCTCAATCAATCTGTAGTGGATCAGATTTTTCTGAAATGGGGCACTCCTTGTTGCGATCTTTTTGCTACTCCTCAAAACAACAAGTGCCCCAATTTTTTCACCCTCTTTCCCCTTCCAGGCCAACCCCTGAGAGACTCTCTAACCCAGGATTGGCCCGGGGACTTCTGCACGCTTTTCCTCCTTTTCCCTTGATTCCACAAGTCATTCAGAAAGCCACCGTTTTGAGGGCCAAGTTGATTCTCATTGCCCCTTATTGGCCTCGACAAATTTGGTTTCCGTCTCTGCATCGTCACCTTCTGGTGCAGCCCTGGCATCTGGACCCAGTTCCGGATCTTTTGATCCACCAGTCGGGTCAGCAGCACCGGGCCATTCATTCTCTCAACCTCACTGCTTGGTTGCTCCACTTTCTTCCCTAGCCAGGCTACCGATGATCTCTGACTCAGTCAGAGACATCTTAGTGTCTTCTTTAAAGTCGTCCACTAGGACTGTTTATGCTAGCAAGTGGCGACGTTTTTCTATTTGGCCAAATTCCAGGAATATTGATCCCTTTACTGCTCCTGTACATTCTGTTTTAGATTTCCTGGCGGAGGTTTTTCATTCAGGATCCTCGTCATCTACAGTTAAAGTACAATTGGCTGCTATTTCCAAGTATCATGTTGGCTTGCATGACAATAACATTATGTCTCATAGATTATGCAAGGCCTTTCTGAGAGGAGTTTTTCTCCTAAAGCCGCCTATAAAGCATCCTCCTCCGCAATGGGATCTAAACTTAATGTTGGCATCCTTGATGCTACCTCCCTTCGAACCGTCTGCTTCATGTTCTTTGAAGTTATTGACCTGGAAAACTATATTCTTACTGGCTGTCACTTCAGCAAGAAGGGCTTCCGAGATTCAAGCTCTCTGCATTCGTTCCCCTTACTTGGTTTTTCATAAGGACAGGGTATCATTAAGAACGAACCCTTCCTTTCTCCCCAAAGTTGTGTCTCAAACCAATATTAACCAATCTATAGATCTACCAGTCTTTTTCCCAAACTATTCCGACAGAGCTGAACAGAAGCTTCATTTTTTGGATGTCCATCGTCAGCTCAGGTACTATTTGCATAGAACTAAACAATTCAGGAAATCGGACCAATTATTTGTCTCCTATGCAGAAAACAGGATAGGTCTTCCAGTTTCTAAAGTGACCTTATCCAGATGGTTGACTTCCGCCATTTCCTATGTGTACTCTCTCAGAGGCAAGCAGCTATCTTCTAAACCAAAAGCACACTCAACCAGGAGTCTATCCACTTCTGCAGCTTTTCAGGATAGACTACCCATTGATACCATTTGTGCAGCAGCTACTTGGGCCACGCCTCATACCTTTGTCTCTCATTACAAGTTGGACTTGGCCTCCAGAGATAGGGCCAGTTTTGGTTCCACAGTTCTCAAGAGTCTGTTCCATTGAGCCACCCGGGATACAGGTGCTAGGGACGCGGTCCCATCCAGCAAGAATGAAGGAGAGATTGACAACTTAACATTTAGAAGTTATGTACCTACCATAACGTTCCATGTTAGTTGTCTTCTCTCGCCTTCTTTCTTGCGTCCCCCCCCTCCTTCCCCCTGGCCTGGACAGATCTTGAAGAGTTCCTATCAGGTTGTTTTCCTCCTGAGCCTTCATATGAGGACTCTTATTATGAACTTGTTTTCCTAATTATGTTAGGTTAGTCCTTAGCAGGATAGGTTAGCTACCAAACGAGATCTGAGGTAGTTCCGCCTTGCATCATGGGATATAGAGTTGCCTCGAGCTGGTAAAAGGAGTTCTCAAGCTAAAGCAAGTGCCGAGTCGGAGCCGTGGATCGGCTCCGAACCCATCCAGCAAGAAAGAAGGCGAGAGAAGACAACTAACATGGAACGTTATGGTAGGTACATAACTTCTAATTTTGCTGCCTTGTATCTTACGAATGGCCTGTTGTGAAATATTCATGCTAACTTCAATGAGAACAGTGAATCAATGCTCTACAGCCATTATCTTAATTTCCCACTTGAATTGCATCAGCTGTATTAGAGTAGTTCTGTTGTCACTCAAGCAGTCTGATACTGTAATGGTATACCTGTATTGGGAGGGGAGCAGATGTTGATATGAAATGGGATGGTACCACCAAATAGGAAAGAGATATATAGTGACTTGATTTGTAGTCCGATTTTCTTGAGTAGATTTTTTTTATCCTGCTGACTGTTGCACTTCCTAATTTCTACATGACTTCATCCATTTGTTGTGCATCCTATTGATAGGATGCCACCAGGCTGGCTTGTTTGAGTTTGTTCTGTGGTTACTCCTGGTAAGCAGAAATGCCTCTGTGCCTCTAACTTGGTTGTACAGGTCAGTGTTCTTAGGGTTTGGGGTGGGGCATCAAATTCTGCCGGGTTACTACTTGATAGTAGGAAGTTTGCCTTAAAATGGTGTGTCCTCACCAAAGAGGGCATTACAGAAGGGTGGGTGCAGCATTCTCCCATGCTAATGATGACTACATCAACTTATGCTCCCACTCCTAGTGGGCATTTGGACTGTTAGGTCCAAGGTGTTTGTGTTGACAAAGTGCAGCAATCTCTGGGCTTGCAAGTTTGGGGTAGTGTATGATTTCCAGTTTATAGTAGTGTAGTCAGCCATGAATATGGTATTGGGATGACTGGTGAAGAGATTCAGTAAACTGTATTATGCATTTCCCTGGTGATAGAGGTGGACCTATAGCTTCTATGGATATAGTACGTGACTTTCCTATGGTAATTTGGACATGTAGAAGCTGAAGTACATTTTGTTTGATCAGCCCTAAGGCATGCTTTTGATGTAAACTGTGACATCTCCACTTTTACTCCATGCCTGTGGAGTAGCTGATCTAAATGCTCAAATGTCTGCATTCTCCACAGTGGAAAAAGCTTTTAGCAAGTACAGTTTCTTGTTTAGATTTATGGAATTGAGCAGTAGCATCTTTAGATTTTCTAATTTGTCAGTTTTGCATTGTTTAAAACGTTATGGTGGTGGTCTTTGTGTGGTGTTTGTTAATGGACCTCTGTGGGACTGGCTACCTTGATGTGGTGTAGGGGCTTGTTGCAGTGAATAATGGCTACTAAATGCCAGTTAAGAGTGACTGTGGACATCTCAGACTGAATTTCATTGGGTAGATACATTGGGAGCTGGGCCATGTGGATGCACTAATTTGGGTGTGGCAGTGTGGATGCATGGGAGGTAGCACTACCAGACCTTACAGTACAAACTGAAAAAAAACTGTCTACACACTGATTCCCCCAATCCCTCCTTGATTTGCTTCTGAACAATTTTATTTCTGTTTGTATCCATCTGTGCCTGCTTTACCCATTCTTTGTGACCCTGTTGCTGTTTTAGCCTCACCATAATGGCATTTTTAAAAACACAACTTGCATTTTTTCTCTAATTTTGTCAAATCTATGGCTAATGTACCCATACCTCTTCCTCTTGCTTCTCTCTCTTACAGTTCTTTAAAGAACTTCACATTGTCTTGTTTTTTCAGTGTCAGTCACTGCTACTGTCCCATTCTGTGTCTTGCGTCTGTTTCCTCTCATTCAGCTATGGTGATACTTTTCCATCTTTTTTTCCTTTTACCTACAAGAATACCTTCATTCTCAGTACCTGTCCTTGGGTTTCTGCAACTTCCAGTGGCTATTTCAATTCCTTTAGTTTAGTCTTCTCCTTTTTCCTCATCTTCCTCTTCCCTTTTATCATATTTTTTCTGTAATATTTCAGATTCTTCTATTCCCTTGTTATTCCCATACTATATTCATATTTCCCTGTCTCCTCTACAAGTCAACCCTTTATGATCTTGTCTTTTTTATGTTGTCTTCCATAAGCTCTTTAAATCTCTCCTTTTCGATTCTGCCTTTGCTCCTGTGATCTCTATCTGCCTTCATTCCATCTCCAGTGTCAACCCTCCCCAACTGTAGTTTCTCATTACACTCATTCTTACTGTATAAAATAAAATTGCCTTTAACTTTTCAAAGTTATTTCATCCAGCCAGTACACACACAATTTCAATAATCTTATCTTTCAAACATGGGTTCTTTCCTTCTGCAGAATGCAAGTTGAAACTGCTTAGGATTGGAAAGCTTTGCGCTTAGTCATTTGGTTCATAAATTATTTTATTTTTATTTATTTTATTTTATTTGCAGTTGGTTTACCAGGATAGTCCATTGGGCCATTTGAACCCGTTTTCAATGGAGTCCTGGGGAGAAAAGCTCCAATAACAATCTTGGTTACAATAGTTTAAAGATGATATTTATACAAAGGTTGTAGTTTTGAGCAAAACATTTACAATTGATACAGCAAACATTACAAATAATGCAGACTAGTGATGAGATTGAAATTGAAACAGACTGGCAATGGAACATTGCATTGTAGCAGCTGAGAGGCATTTCTTATTAGGAATATACAGATAACAGTTACAGTTTGATGCATTATTTACAAATAGCATATAAGTAACAGGAATATAAATATATGGAGAGTTGATAGAAGGAGAAAGTTTTTGATGAGAATAGAGATTGAGAGAGAGAGAGAGAGAGAGAGAGAGAAGGAAACTGAAGCATGGAATGAAGGGAAGAAGGAGTTTGCCGTCATTAGTTATGTGGGGAGAGAGCAGGAGCATTTCCATTGGGATATTAGATGTGAGTGAAGAGATTTTTTGAAAGAGTAATGGTTAGAAGTGATACAAATGGAAGGTGGTAGGGAGTTCCAGAGACGTGCTAGACCATAAGATAGAAGATTTTTGCCTGGTGGATGGGATGGTTTGTACACTTCTATTAGAATTTGATTATTAGACCTTAATACTCGATCAGGTAGGTGCATCTTAAAGGTAGAAGAGAGGGAGGGACAGAGGGAGGGGTTGAAAATGAGCTTGTGTGCAAGAGTTAGTTGAGTATAGATGAGATGATTTGGAAGTTCTAGCCATTTTAGTTTTTGGAGAGAGGAACAGTGATGGGAGGAGGACTTATGGCTGGTAGTAAATTTGGCAATTTTGTTGTAGTAGGAGGAAAGTTGTGTTTTTAGAGAGGATTTTAGGTTAGTGAGAAGGGGCGTTCCATAGAGAAGAGAGGGGATAAGAAAGGAAGTAGAGAGAGTTACTTTAGTGGCAGGTGTAAGGTAATGATTTTTTCGGTAGAGCATGCCTAGTTTTTGATGTTTTTTTTTTATATTTAGTTGTAAATGGGAGTGGAATTTAAGCTGGTTATCGATTTGGACCCCAAGTAATTTGGTCTCTGATACCAGTTCCAGAGGTATATTGTTTTGGCTAGTAATAGTGAAAGAGTTTAAGTTGAATGAGGTAGCTTTAGAGGGAGTAAATACCATTAGTTTGGTTTTAGAGGCATTTAATGCAAGGTGGTTTCTTTTCATCCATAGCTCAGTGGCTGAAAAAGCTTCTTGAGTAAGTTTTAGGAGTGTAGGGGTAGATGTGGCAGAGCAGATGATAGTTGAATCATCTGCATATTGAATGATATTTGAGAAAGGAATAGAGTTCTGGAAATCATTTATAAATATATTAAAAAGAAGAGGACCTAATATGGAATCTTGGGGAACTCCGGTTGGGGTATTAAGAAATGAGGAGGTGTCCTTTTTCCATTTTACTGCTTGATATCGGTTAGATAAGTAGCTGGAGAACCAGTTCAAGGAAGGAGGGGATAGGTTAAGTTTAGAGAGTTTAGTTAAAAGCAGGCTATGTGAGATAGTATCGAAGGCTTTAGAAAGGTCAAGTAGTAGGGTGGAAACAATAAGGCCAGAGTCCCGGGCTTTATTAATAGTTTCAAGGAAGGAGAGGAGGGCAGTCATAGTACTGTGATTTGGCCTGAATCCATGTTGTGTGGGTGTTAGTAGCTGATTATCTAAGAGGTGTGGAAGGAGTTGTAGTTGTATGCATTTTTCTAAGAGTTTAGAGATGGGAGACAGGATAGCAATGGGACGGAAGTTGGTAACATTTTTATTGTTGCCTCCTTTATGTAATGGTATAATGAAGGCCTTTTTCCAAATTTTGGATACTATGCTTTCCTGGATTGAACGGTTAATTAGAATGCTAATGGGGTAGGTGACTGCTTCAGCAGCTAGGCTAAGAAAATAAGCAGGGATATTATCAGGAGCATTGGAGCATGGCTTCAATTTCTGGAGGAGTTTTTTTATAGTAGAAGTGGGTAAAGGTTTTAATGAAAAGAGAGGACACTGGGAAGGGGGGGTATTTGCGGGTGATGATGGAGAGAGGGGAGTGAGAGCTGGAGAAGGGGTGAAGGATAGGGAGTTAGTGGAGGAGAGTGAAGGAGTGGTGGAAGTACAGGGAAGAGTGGTGGTAGAGGAGGAAGGAGGTGATGTGGAGAGAGTGGTGGTATTAGAGAAAGATGAAGTTTAGAAATAGAGTCAATGAAAAAAGAGTTACATTGGGTGGCTAAGTCAGAGTCAGGAGCATTAGGGTCAGGGGAGGGGGTGTCTAGTTTGCCGGGGTTAAGGAGAGTGGGGATACCTTTCCAGAATTTCTGAGGGTTTGTTTTGTTGTTGTTTTGTAGTATAGAGAAATAGTTTTGTTGGTCGGAAATGATGAGCTTTTTTACTTTATTTCAAAGTACTTTGTATTCATGAAGGGTGAGGGGAGACCTGTTTTTTAGGTAATGAGCCTAGGCTTTATCTCTGTGCCACATAGTAGCTAGTGTGTTTTTAGTAAGCCAAGCGGCTGTTTTAGTTTTTATTCTCTTTGTCCTTATGGGAGCATGGTAGTCTAGAACTTTTAAGAATGAGGTGTTGAAGTGAGCAACTGCGTTGTCGAGAGATAATGTTTTTAGACAGTTCCAGTTTATAGCTTTTAGAGAGTTAGTGAAGGATGTTGCGTTAAAGTTTTTTTGGTTACGAATGGTAATATAGTTATGGGAACGATGTAAGGATAAAGGGAGTCGATATGTAAAGATGGGAAGATGGTCACTAAGAGGATCATAAAGAGTACCACTGTCAGAGAAGTATTGAGTATGAGAGACTAGAATCCATTCCAAAATACTGCCACTGGATAGGTTTTTTGAGGGGTGTGTTATAGAGTTAATTAGTTGTGAAAAATTTTAGAGGTTGATGTTAAGTGGGTTTGTTGGAGATTGAATGGAAGCCCAGTTAATATTCACATCTCCTAAGATTATTGTTTCGTTACTGATGTTGCTGGAGAGCCAGGAGAGGATGTGTTCAAGTGTAGAAATATTATTCCCTGGGGGGGATATAGAGGGAAGCTATACATATGTGCTTGTGTTTGTTAATTTGAAGTATTGCTAGGAGTAGTTTGGCGTTATTAAAGAGTGGAGTAGGCTTATTATAGGGAGTGACTAATAAGGAGGATGAGTATAAGAGAGCTACTCCTCCCCCTTTTTTGAGGGATCTATCTTTTCTAATGATAGAGTAATTTGGTGGTGTAATTTCAGAGTCTTTTATATGGGGTTTTAGCCATGTTTCTGAGATGGATAGGATGTCAGGTTTGTTATGAATTAGCCAGGCATGGAGGTTTGGGATTTTATTAACTATACTTTGGGAATTTAAAGAAGTAAGTAATATGGATTTGTCTGTAGTGGATAGGTTGGATGGGCCAGGGTTGGGATGGATGTCACCTGATAGTAGACTGCAGATCAGATATGAGATTGGGTTAGAGAGGTAATAGCACAGTTTGGAGTGTAGGTTGGATTCGGGTGAAATTTTTAAGGGTTTGCTAGTTATCAGTGGGGTTGAAGGTTTATGTGTGGTGATAAGTTTGTATGGAAAAAGTAGGATGTTTGTTATAGGATAAAGGTGGGGGAGATTGGGGTGCAAGAATGTGGTAGAGAGTAGGTAAGATGGTTATTTACATGGAAGGGGTGTGAATGGTATGGAGTGTGGGGCTGGGTGAGGTAGTAAAGATAGGATAGGTTGAGAAGTAGAAATAGTAGATAGGAGATTTGTGAGTGTATAAAGAGCATGATGGAATAGGCTTCTTAGGGTTACTATTTTTGTAAAGTGTTAGTGGTCAAGAGAGGATATATCTAGAGTAGCTAGTATGTTCTTAATGGAGGGGGAGGGGTGAAGAGTTAAGTGAGGGATTAGTGTGGGTATAGTAGGGAGTGGTTGTGGAGAGGATGATGAGGCCTAATTGGATCGATGGGATCCAATAGGTGAGGAGGGTTGCATAATTTGAGCGGGGAAAGGGAATGGGTGTTACTAGTGAGGTGGAGACTGATTGGTGTGGGAAGGCAGTGGGTGTGGTTATAGGAGAATAAAGGAAGAGGTGCTGGGGGTGGGTGAGATTTGGGGACAGGGTAGGGGAGCGGAGTGAGCCGCTAGGCGAATGGAGCGGGTAGAACCAAGGAGAGCAGGAGAAGATCAAGAACCAATCAGTAAAGTGTGGAGTTGCAGAAGGGTGAGTACAGAGAACATATAGTTAATAGGATAGAGTGGGTAAAAATATGTGAGACAGAATAAATCAGGAAAAGTTATAGCTTGAAGAATGAACATTTTACTAATTTATTCAAACTTCTGTGCCTGGAGTTTTGTTACATAACAATAAAATAAATTTTGACTTACAATCCTTTCTAAAATGCTACAGTGGTTACATTTTTTTACATTGCACATGACTAAATTGAGCATTTTTTTTTGTGATTTTTTTTTTTTAATAACATCTACTTCCTTAGTTGCTGTGTTTTCCTCAACTGAGCTTCACTTTTTCCACATAAATCATTATTTAACTTAAAAAAATAAAGTCTTACACTGTGACTAATATCCTCTCCAGCTGGACTGCTTCCTAGGTTATAACAATGACTATGCGTCCTATGCCATGGAAGAGAACTGTGACTTGGTATGGGCAACCAATCATCTCTTTCAGGCATGTATTGAAATTTCTTGTACTGGGTGTACATGTGCTGTGCTCTGCACAGGAATTACCTGTCTACACTACTACATCCACAGCAAAATGTTGTGCAGCTGAATGTATACTGTTTTCTTTTCACACATGATGAAGAGCGTCTTATCCCACTTTCTCACTCCCACTCAGGTAGTCAACTAACCTGACTGCGCCCCCCCCCCCTTGTGCATATTCGTGGATCTGCCCCTGCTTACTATGTCTAGGCAATTCAGATCCTGTATCCCAGCTCAAAAATTCATTTCCTTAGTTACAACCATTTGCTCACCCAATACTCCTGACAGAGTACTCTGTATGAATTTTTTAAAGTTTGCCAACTCACGAAACTCCCAAAACAAATGGTCTCAGTTACCTCTTTCTTCCCCATCACACCTCCAACATTTGCTGTCTGTCTGAGGAAAAACTATTTAGAGTCTTCTTAGAATATAAAAATACCTGTGCAAACACTTCCAAGCAAAAATCCTAAATCGTGTAGACTTTGTTACATATTTGGAAGCCATGCATATGTCCTCCCATTGTTTCTTTGTGAATTGCTTATCCAATCTCTATTCCAAATCTTTCTTAACCTCTTTTGATTGGTTCATGTAGTTATTGTGCAATATTTTAAATGTCCTACTAAGTATCCCTTTTTAACAGCATCTTCTTTAGATTTAACTAAAAACTCTACCAGTGTAGGTCTTTCACTTAGGATTCCTCATTTCCCTTTCTGTTTGCCTATACTCCATGAATCCCTGATAAGAAAGGCAGTCACTAGTTTGCAGTCCAGATGTCTTCTTGGTCTCTTTCTACTCTATTAATTTTCCCTCTCTGTTTATTTTCTCCCAATACCTTGATTCCTTTGCCAGTTTTCTCCTGGAAATTCCATCCCCAGCCCCTCTTGCCTATTCTGTGTACCCCTGATTGCAGTCATCCCTATCGGCAAAATCTCCTGTCTCCATTTTTGCTTCAGCTTAGTTCTTAGAATACTTTCTGCTACTTTATGAATATAATATTTTGTATGGCTGTTGTTATTGTCCTTAAGGATCTGCATTCAAAATTCTACTCTCTTCTTATTTCTTGAATCCTCCCTACTTCATCATCATATCTTTCCACTTTGAATTATAGCTTTCTGCTTGTGTAATGTATATGAACATTAAATGTGTAGCTGTAAAATATCCTTTCAAATCAGGTAATCCTAAACCACCTTGTTCTATTAGAAGGATCAGCTTATCCCACTTGACCATTGCCCTCTTCCCTTCCCAGATAAAATTCAACTGTCAATTAATTACTATCTACAGTCTCTCCTCTGTTTGATAAAAGTATGCCTGACCTGTATATAAAGCTAAAGGGGCTAAAACATTTTCACTGCTTGTATCTTGCTATCCATATCCATAAATAAGAGCTTCCTCTTTCTCAGTTTTGTTATTATCTTTTGTTTTGTTTAGTCTCTGTCCACATATCCTTAGCTCTCATAGCAGAATCCGTTTTAACCTATATTCTTAAAAACCTCATTTTATCATGTCCCCATAAATATGGATATTGCTGAACCAGTTTGTGTGTGGGCACATAGTTTACAGCTACAGTGGATATAAAAGGTTTACACACCCCTGTTAAAATGCCAGGTTTTTGTGGTATAAAAAAAATGAGACCACAATAAATAATTTCAAAACTCTTCCCACCTTTAATTTGACCTATAAACTATACAATTTAATTGAAAAACAAACAAATCTGTTAGGGGAAAAATATAAAAAATAAAAAACGTACAATAAAATGGTTACATAAGTGTGCATACCCTTAAACTAATACATTGTTGAAACACTTTTTGATTTAATTACAGCATTCAGTCTTCTTGGGTACACACCTGCCATCAATTAAAGAGACTCTGATTAACCCCAAATAAAGTTCAGTTGTCCTAGTAGGATTTTCCTGACATGTAGTCAGTTGCCTGCTACAGCAAAAGCCATGGTTCACAGAGAGCTCACAATGCATCAAAGGGATCTCATTCTTGAAAGGTATCAGTCAGGAGAAGGGTACAAAAAAATTTCCACAGCAATGGCTATACCATGTAACACAGTGAAGATAGTCATCAAAAAGTGGAGAAAATATGGGGCAACAGTGACGTTAAAAAGAAATGGACGTCCCTCCAAAATTGATGAAAAGACAGGATGAAAACTAGTCAGGAAGGCTGCCAAGAGACATTCAGCAACACTGAAGGAGCTGCAGAAATTTCTGGCAAGTACTGGTTGTGTACTATATGTGACAGCAATCTCCAGTATTCTCCATATGTCTGGGCTATGGAGTAGGGTTGCAAAACTTTTCTTACACAGAAAAACATCCAGGCCCAGCTAAAATTTGCAAAACAATACATCAAGTCTCCGAAAAGAATGTGGGAAAATGTGTTATGGTCTGATGAGACCAAGGTTGAACTTTTTGGCCACAATTCCAAAAGGTACGTTTGGCGCAAAAACAACACTTTGCATCACCAGAAGAACACCATCCCCACGGTGAAGCATGGTGGAGGCAGTATCATGCTTTGGGGTTGCTTTTCTTCAGCTGGAACTGGGGCTTTAATCAAGGTGGAGGGAATTATGAACAGCTCCAAATACCAGTCACTTTTGGCCCAAAACCTTCAGGCGTCTGCTAGAAAGCTGAAGATGAAGAGGAATTTCACCTTTCAACATAACAATGACCCCAAGCATACATCCAAATCAACAAAAGAATAGCTTCTCCAGAAGAAAATTAAAGTTTTGGAATGGCCCAGCCAGAGCCCAGACCTAAATCCAGTAGAAAATCTGTGTGGTGATCTGAAGAGGGCTGTGCACAAGAGATGCCCTCACAATCTGACAGATTTGGAGTGCTTTTACAAGGAAGAGTGGGCAAATATTGCCAAGTCAAGATGTGCCATGCTAATAGACTCCTACCCAGGAAGACTGAATGCTGTAATTAAAGCAAAAGGTGCTTCATCAAAGTATTAGTTTAAGGGTGTGCACACTTATGCAACCAACTTAATGTACGTTTATTTTTATTTTTTTCTATTTATTCCCCTAACAAATTTGTTTTTCAACTGAATTGTAGAGGTTATAGTTCACATTAAAGGTGGGAAAAAAATTATTTATTTTGGTCTCATTTTTTATATCACAAAAACCTGGTATTTTAACAGGGGTGTGTAAACTTTTTATATCTACTATATAGTGTTTGTTTTGTCTTTATTATGTTTACATTCCAAACAGACTTGAAACTGTCTTAGAATGTTTTACAACACGGAGATGTCATTTTCTGGTTTTATCGGGTACAAAATAATATCATCTGGAAATAAAGACAGCTTTTCTTGATTACCATACCAATTATATCCTTGAATTTCTGAGTCCCTTATTTTCTTTGCCCGTGGCTTTAAGTATAATGCAAATGCCAAATGAAAAAGAGTTCATCCCTATCTGGTTCCTCTGTAAAGGACACAACTTATCAGAGGGGAACTCTTCCACTTTCATTTTTTCCTTCAGTCCCTCATATATCCTCCAACCTTATTATAGTATCATAATATCTGTCGAATGCTTTCTCTGCATCAAGACCCACCATCAACAGCTTTTCTTACATTCTGCTTATCTCTGGATCATCATTGTTGTATGAATGTTGTCAGTTGATTGCCTTGCCTCTCTAAAACCACATTGATCCATATCTATGAATTTTGACAATATCTTTGCCATTCTTTTAGCCATTATAGACATAAACACTTTATACATATAATTTAAAATTGAAATGGCCCTCTTTGGAGCCGGGTATGATCGGTCTTTGCCATCTTTAGGTATTGTAGAAACCACAGCTTTCTTCCAGGAGGTTGGTGCTTCCCTTCTTTTTAAAATACTGTTAAACAAAACCTTCCAGATCTTTATCTGATTCTTCCCTCTTTGCTTCCAAACTTCCACAGGAGTAACAGTTCTTCTTGGGGCTTTCCTGCAGGTTAATTATCTTTTATCTCATTTCCTATCTTAACTGGTAATTCTTAGGGCTCATCTACTTCTAACCTTGTCATACTTAAGTCTTCCATAAATATTTCTATTCATGCTTTTTCTTGATTTTCACATTCCTCTGCTTTATACCAATTTTCAAAAAATTCCTGAAATATCTTTAATACCTGTGCGGGATTTCTGGTTATTTTCTTGTTATAGGCTCCTTAAGTTTGGCAACAATCCTTTCTACTTTGTGTTGCCTAGGTCATTGTACTATAAGTTTTTGTGCTGTGGATTTATTATCAAAAAACAGTTGCTTAACAGAAGTCTTTCTAAATTCATGTATATTACCCATATACTGCCTTATTTTCTCTTTTGCACTCTGCATTTGCAGCTCTTCTTGTTCTGTGAGAACCCCTAATTCTGCAGTACTTTAACCTTTGACAGCCCCTCTAAATAATTCTTGTTACTTCTTAACCATATTTCTTTTTCTTTTCTTTCTACCCTATTTTTAAACTCCACTTTCATTTTATCCCGCTCACTAGCTATAACTTCTGAAGAAATGTCTATCTTCCCTAATAACTCTCAAATAATTTCCACTACCCATTCCTTAAATTCCTCTCTTTTTAACAGATAGATGGGGAAGTGCCAATGCCTTATTTGTACATCATTACCCTGCATTCCTTTCTTAGTTGTTATTGGTGCATGATCTGAAACAGGAATCCTTTATTAATCTGAAATTATGGTTAGCCATGATAAGACCCATGTTACAACCTCTGCTCCTACATACACTAACTGCTTTCTGTTTTTGTCTTATTTTTATACATTAACTTTTAGTCTTAAGAGAAAATACACCATCTATCTTTACATAAAAGTAAGTAATACACTGTTGTGATACATGCATTAGAGTATTTAGTTACCAGATAAGATGCTATCTTGTATTCACTTCATATAATTTCTAATGTAGCGCTACCATTAGCTCCAGATTTCTCAGCTGTCACTGAACATGTATTTGCTTAAAGAAAATTATTTATTACATTGTGGTCTCTCATTTTTATAACCCACTTGCATTCAGAAATAAATTGTCATTAGAAAGCAACTGTTTACTTTAGTATATTTATCACATGCAACAATCACTGAAAATACTTTATAATATGCAATTTACAGTATAAAATGTTTTATAGAAACACTAAGAAAAAAATTTGTTTTACTTACATATACTTTCCCCCTTTTTTCCTTTTAGAGTCCTTCCAAACATTAATGACATGAAGTGGGGTATATGTCTTTCAGTCCCCTGTCAAGTTTAATAAAATCAACAAAAGTCCACTCTTTTTCAGCCACTTTTTATTGTAAAGCCATATTTCACAAATGTGAATAATGCCTTATAGTCTCAAAGTTATTTACTAATTTCAGTGGTGCTGGTATTCTTCCTGTTCATCTCCATCTCTCAACACCATACTCTGGTTCAATTCCAAATTACTCCCGATTCTTCTAGTCAACTCCAGTGCTTTTTTTCTTTCTCCCAAGCATTTTCCTTTGGAACATTGGAAAAGGGTTCACTGACAAAGTCTTTCTGTGAGCCTTATCACCAGAAGAATGAGAAACAGATTCTCTTGTTTGACTGCTCACCCTTTGTTGGACAGACTTCTGTATTTCCCTCATATCCTGTTGTTCTACATCAAAAAATTACTTTGATCCTCCAGTAAAAAATATTCTGAAGAAAACTGGATATAGCAGCTTTAATCTCATACCTGCCTTTCGACATTCCTTAGTTGCTAGGATAAATTTGCATTTCTTCTGCCTGGTATACTGTTAATCATTTTCCATAAACACTCTCCTGTCTCCAAGTTTTAATTTGTTGCCCTTCACCCCCAGTTTTGCCAGAATCAACTCTTTCTGTTGTTATGATTGCATCTTTACTAATACAGGTTTTGGCTGCTTTCTCATAGCCAGGTTTGGAGCATACACAAGATGTGCCCTTTCAATTAACTAATTCTGCTGTGGGATACCAGTCCAGTTACTTACTTGCGCTTTCATAAATATAATACAGTCTGTTTCTTCCAGTTTCTCTGGTACAGTAGAAAAATCTCAGGATCTGATGTCATTTTCATTCATTTCACAATGAATGGGTTTGGATCCGATCCTCGGATCTGACTTGATGACTTACTCTCAGTTCTAGGATCTGACTCTCAAGCTCCTCCCATACCCATAATGCCCCTGACCACTGTATTACCTCAGATTTCATTTGCCACTCTATGGTTCAGTCATGATTTTGATCTCTCAAGTTCGTTGTGGGTTTAATGACTTTACAAATTTATATATTTTGTGTCTTTAAATGTTCTTTCCTTTCAGTTAAGTACTAATGTCTCCCTTACCCTCTATCTAAACTAGTCTAGCTACCAAATTTAAGATTTTTTCTTGATAATCTTTGTTTCTTCCTTTACCATGCTTTGAGGAATGTTTTTTAGTTATACCAGTTATACCATTGCTGATATAAATCTTTCCTTATAGCCAGAACTCTAAAAAAAAAAAAAAAAAAACTTCCCTTTTTTTCTTTATTTATCAGGCTTTCTGCCTCATGTTGTTCCTTACCATATGGCTGAAAAGCCAACTAGCTTTAAAAAGTGCACTTCCTGTGGGCATAATATCCCCAGCTCTGATGCCCACAGAGAGTGTGTCTATTGTCTAGGCCCAGCATATTTGGAGACCTCCTGCTCCATCTGTGCTGCTTTTAATACCAGGGCCATAAGTGATAGGAGGAATAAGCTAGTACTAAAAGGTCTCCTTCCAGCTTCTGCTCCTCCTTTTGGTATTTCCACATCAGGGGCTCAAGCCCCCTCTTATAAGTCCAAGGAGCCCAGGAAGCAACAAAAATGCTTCCCTGCATGGTCTCCAAAGTCAGTGCTTCCTTCTGAGCCACCTCAGAAGATTTTCAAGAGTTCGGATCTGAACTCTTCGGATCCAACATCTGTCATTGTTAAGTCTTCCTGGCTCCATAGTTCAAGGTTTTCCCTGGAGCTGGTATTTCCAAGGCTGAGGTCTCCCTCCCTTCAAGAGACCCCTGAAAATTCTTCCAGGCCACCTTCCACTACTTCCTCTCATTGGCTCTATGAGGCTTAAATATTCATTCCATTCTGTTATCACTCCTTCTCCAATCCGACCTGCTATTTCAAAGCCCTAAGATCTGAGATCTCCGAGAATTGAACCATCAGATCTGAAGATCCACATATGTTCCACTTTGGTGACTTCCCTGATCTGATTGGCTCCTACCCCCATGGTGCATAATGGTTCTCAGAGCTGAAATGCTGGTGTCATATCCAAGGGGGGGGGGGGGTTGACTTTGACTCCAAAGTTTTTGGAGCCATCACTTCCCCTCGAAGCTTCAATGTTGGACAGCTCGGCTTTGACTCCTCCCTAGGGCCTTGGATCGGCTCTTGTCAGACTGTCATCACCTTTTCCTGGCCCTTCCAGCTTCAGGGTGGTGAAGAGGGTTTTCTCCCACCCCTGAGCAGTTGCAACTCTTGCGCCTTCACTCCTGAAAGATCCCCAACTGTTCTTTTCTGGAAGCAGTTAAGGGGGCATTTGTCCTTGCATCTAAAAGCCTGGATAGCCATCACAAAAGATTCATGGGTGCAAAGGATAATATACAGAGGATATTTAATTCCTTTTTACATGTTTCCCAAAGGAAAAGAAAATGTCTCCCTGATGTTCCCCCCACTCAGTGGGAGTTAGCAGCTCTAGAGGTTCAAAAGCTGCTGGACAAAAGAGTCATCCAAGAGGTCCCCCCAGACCAAAGAAGATCTGGAATTTACTCAAGGTTCTTTGTAGTGCCAAAGAAAACAGAAGACCTGAGACCCATTTTGGATCACAGTTATCTGAACCAGTTTGTAAAGAATCCTAAATTCCAGATGGTCACAGTTCAGTCCATTCTACCTCTCGTACAGAAGGAGGACTAGATGTGCTCTATTGATCTTCAGGATGTGCACTATCACATCAAAATGAACAGGCACTTTTGAAAGTACCTGCACTTCTGGCTGGGAGTCAGTCATTAACAGTTCAGAGCCCTGCCCTTCAGTTTCACCACAGCCCCCAGGGTGTTCACCAAATGCATGACAGTGGTAGCAGCTCATCTAAGACTGCTCGGATTCAGAGTGTTTCCTTACTTAGATGACTGGCTCCTTATCGCACTGACTGCATCTTTTGGAAAGAGCCAGATATTACTTACTCCACTTATTTCACTCTCTCAGAATTACAATCAATCTGACCAAATCACAACTTCAGTCAGTTCAAGTCATGGACTTTATAGGGGCTCATCTGGATACAGTCAATCATCTAACTCTTCTGCCTCATAACACATTTCTTACTTTGAAATCACATGTTAAACAGGTTTGTTCTCACCCCCCCAGCAAAAATGGCACTCAAAGCCCTAGGGTCTATGGCACTGCTGCAATAATTTTAATACCCACTGTTCATCTTCATATGAGAATTCTTCAATGGACTGTAGCAGTGCAATGGTCTTTTCATTGACATCCCTTATAAAATCCAGTAAAATTATTTCAGGTTTGCAGAAAATCCTTGCTGTGGTGGATACACTCCAACAAAATTTGTCAAGGACGTCCATTTATTCTTCCCCCTGAATGCCACATTGACCATGGATGCCTCCCAGTTGGGGTAGGGTGGGCATTACTTGGGACAGCCCATTCAAGGCATGTGGTCCCCAGTGGAGACCGGCTTGCATATAAATGTCCTGGAGATGAGAGCGGTGCTTCTAGTGTTGCAGACTCTTCAGAGCTCTTTTCTGCTAGGAACTATTGCTATTCAGATGGACAACATGTCAGTAGTCTGGTGCAACAACAAACAAGGTGGACCAGATCTTACCCCTTTGCTGTGAAACAGTGAAAAATTGAGTGGGGTCGCCTCAAACCGCTTTCTTGTAGTGATGCACATACTGGGGAAGTCCAACATCTTTGTGGACAAGCTCAGCAGGACCATTCTGATGCCTCAGGAATAGTCTTGTCAGTCAGTCCATGGCAAATATGACCTTCCACAAATGGGGTTAACCATGCTGTGATCTATTCGCCTCTCCCCCAACAACAAATGCAGCAGGTTATTTGCACTAATTCCCCATCAGGGACATTCCTCAATGGATGCTGTAGTCAATGTTTGCCCCTCCGATCTACTTTATGCTTACCTTCCTCTCCCTCTAATCCCCATGTCTCTTCAGAAAGTGCTTCAGTTGAGAAGCAGAGAAATCCTTATTGCCCCCTTCTGGCCTCGAAAAATGTGGTTTCCTTTCTTATGGTCTCACCTAGTATGTCATCCTTGGACACTGGATCCCAGTACAGACCTCCTGTCACACCCATCACAGATGATTCACCTGGACATTGCAGGTCTCAGTTTGAGTGCATGATTTCTCCAATTCCTGTGATGACTAGACATTCCAGGCTTTCCTCCCCAGTTCGTCAAATTCTACTTTTGTTTATCAAACCTTTGACTAGGAAGATTTATATGAATAAATGGAAGACGTTTTCCTTCTAGGCTCATCAGAGACAGTTGGATCCTTTCACTGCTCCACTCCCTGCTGTTTTAGCTTTCCTTACCTCTATTTTTCAAAGCTGGGCAAGTTTCTCCACCAACATAGTTCAGTTAGCAGCCATCTCCAACTACCACATCGGCGATAATGCTTCTCCTTTAGCTTTATCTAAGTTACGTAACAGTTTTCTTAATGGTACCTTCTCACTTAGCCCTCAAGTTAGGAACCCCACTCCCCCATGGGACCTGACTTTGGTATTACACACTTTAGTGCATTCACCTTTTGAATCTTCAGTTAAAGTAGACCTTAAGTTTCTGTTTTGGAAAATGGTCTTCCTTGTGGCTATAACCTCAGCAAGATGAGTATCCTCCAAGCACTCTCTTTGAAACCGCTGTGTTTGATTTTTCACAAAGGTAGCTACCTTAAGCACTAATCCTTCCTTTCTATCAAAAGTTACCTCTGAAACAAACATCATTCAAGTGATCAATTTGCCAGTTTTCTTTCTTAAATTTGAAAATAAAGGAGAATATACCCTTCACATTTTAGATGTTTATAGGCAACTTCACTTTTACCTTCAAAGGACTAAGGAATTTAGGAAAAGTGATCAATTGTTTCTCTCCTTTTCTGGTAGTAACATTGAAGACCAGTCTGAAAAACTACACTAGCCAAATGGATAACATATTGTATTTCCTATGTTTATTCATTGACAGGCCTAAACTTACCAAAACATCCAAAAGCACACTCAACTCGCTCAATGGCTACATAAGCTGCTTTTTGGGCTAAAGCCTCCATTGATGACATTTGTGCCGCTGCCACATGGTCTAATGCTTATACTTTTATTACTCATTACAAATTAGACATCATCTCCAGAAACAGTGCTGCATTCAGTTCTCCAGAACATCCTTCCATGAGGGCTACCAAAGGTTACTGTAGCTGGAGACTCTGCTCCATTCATTGAGGATCAAATGAAAATGACATCAGACATAAAAGTTGTGTGCTTACCCTAACTATGCATCTGTGTTGTCCATTGTCATTCTTCCTCAACTTCCCTCCCAACTTCCCCCATCTATGTCTTTGGGAGAGACCTAACAGAATTATTGACAGGAACCATAGTTCCTGTTTGAGCTCCTGTTCTTTCAGCTGTCACTTTTCTGTCATATCAATGTTAAGATACCTTGTTGTGATATTGACCTGAGGTAATACAATGGTCATGGGCATTATGGGTAAGGGAGGAGCTCAAGAGTCAGATCCTAGAATCTAGAAAAAGTGGCTGAGTGGGATCCGAGGATCAGATCCAAACCCATTCATTGAGGAAGAATGAAAATGGACAACACAGATGCATAGTTATAGTGAGTACATAACTTTTATTTTTGTCTGTCTGCTCTGTGCTCTATCTCAGACATTTTTTAAAACAGCAATTCTTGAGCAATCTCATACTCAGCCATCCCAAAAAGGCAATAATAATAGAAAAAATAGGCATTTTCCCTAGATAATGACTAGATAATGATGGGTAATGATTACCAGTATCCATCACCTGTGTATAAAATTTCCTAATATGCTTGTCATGGTAGAAGAGTGATGACATTAGCAGTCTCAGAAATATGGTGCATGGAGAGCTATGACTAGGATGTCAACATTCCAGAGTTTACACTGCTCAGGAGAGATGTGGAAGGCAACAATGGAGTAACAGAAGTTCTCTATGTAAGGGAAGGCATCTGATCAGTAAAAGTAAATGCTAAACAAGGAGAAGAGAAAGCAGGAAATAAGACTTTGAGTTACAGATGCTTTATTTACAAATCCTTTTCTTGGTAGGATGAAAAGGACAAGCCAGTGTTAGAACAAATGACATGGTGGACAGAAGATGAACTATTGTTGATGAGGGGTATTAATATGAGACTACAACTGCACAGCGATCAAAATAGTTTGCCTACCTTCTTTCTTACGTGCCATCAAACATATCTGGCTGTTATGGGAAGGGCTAACACATACACATTAGCTGGGTGACAGGTATTCCTAGTCACTGCCACCATTTACTATGGTTTTTGAAGTGGGTGTTTTAGTCTCTTGGTTAGCTATGTTTTCTCTTTTACTGTCATCTTATTTTTCCCAGGTGTTTTGCTTCCATCTTTTCGTTTGTATATTTCATCTGTTTTGTTTATTATTTGTATTAATTCTTTCATTTCATATTTATTTTATTTAATTGATTTATTTTGTTATAACTGTGCTCTTAATTTATATCCAAGTTTCTTATTCTGTGATGATGAGGCCCTGTTGACACTACATCCCATTTTACTTATGCATTTGCCTGCTTCATTTTTCACACTTGTGCATTTTATGTAGGCATAGGGGCAGACACTATAAGAAAATCTGTACCCAAGTCAGCAATCAATGCAAGGTGAGGAATAAAGTTAATCACAACATATGTTTATTAAGTGCTCTTGCCAGAATGTATCCAGCAATTTCATCAGAATGAAATACTCAAGTAAACCAGAACTTCAAAGTACCCCCAAGTCACATGCTCCATTACAACCAATGAAACACGTTACTAGTGATATGTAAAAAAAAAAAAAATAATGTAGAAAAAAATCTGTGGGGGGGAGGGTAAGGTTACCACCTGTCCCACTTTGAGAGGGACAATCCCTCTTTGGGCAGTTGTGTCCTGCAAAAACGTTGTAAAAATGGCAAATGTCCTGAGATATCAGGACAAAATTATTTCCTATATGTTATGTAATAGTTGCATAAAACAGTTATTCTATATCTGAAACACCTAAATGTCATAAGAAACAGACTACAAGAATAAGCTTTTATTTAGGCAAAGAAGTGAAGTTCTGTCTTTTGTACTGGCCGCGGGTATGTTTTGCACTGTCAAATTTGACGTGTGTACCAAAAATGTCCCACTTTGGGCATTTGAAAAGCTGGCAACCCTGGGGGGGGGTGGTTGTTGGACCTTGTCTAAATTAAATGAAGTTATAAAGTTAATTTGGCAGATTATTCAGAATGCCTTTACTTATCCTGGACTTAATGAATTTCTTTCAATTGCCAGTGTAATGAACTACAATCATACTGTGTTTGATACAGAAATTAAAAAAAAACTTTTTATTGTTATATTTTGATATTAGGTCTTCTTTTGGTCAGTTGATTATATTTTATAATTTTTTTTTTTACATATGAAGTACTATAATATATCTAAAATTATATCTTCTTTGTCTTCTTTGGCAGTCCATCTCATTTCAGTGATCAGTGCTGGCAATATTGGTCAGCTGGTTTCTGATTACAACAGGTCATTATTCTCTGCTTTTGGTCTGTTAGCCTGAATCATTTACAGTCACTTTCAGTGAAAGCAGGTGCACAGTGGATCAACTTTGAGATGCATTCATTATGGGTGATAACATGAAGCCTGGAACTTTGTTAGAAATATTGAGGTCTTTGAATTGACATGTGTGATATGAAGGAGCATTATACTTTCTAACAGACCAAGTTCTCCTCGTGGCAAATTGCCTGGCCATATTCTTTCAGATGGTTGTTGAGTTAGTTGCATTGTCTGGTTTGTCTTTTCCTTGACAAATCTTTATCATTACACCAATGTGAGATGGCTTTTTGGTTTTTCACTGACAAAGCTGTCAGTGTTAGATTTACACTTCTTCCCCTTTACACCATGCAATGCATATTCTCTGAAGAAATAATATCTCTGTCTGATTTTGAACAATATTTTTAATATCTGATTATGATGAGTTGGTGACAGAGATTTCAAGAATGCATGGTTATGCACCTAATTGCTTGGGGACTGGCTTCCATTCAGACTGGTTTCATTCTACACAGACATTCTAGACTAGTTATAAGATTTTAGAGTCTTTCCTGAAGACAATTTGTTCCATCATTAATGAAGGTGGTCTTAGTTATATTCATCTTCCTTAAACCAACTTTTAACTTAGTATTCCTGATAATTTTCATCTAAATTCTGACCTTTCTTTTTTGAATAATGTTATTGAGAAGGCCATCTTTGTGTAGTTTGAAGTGAGCCTATGGGTTTATATTGGTCTAGTTTTGCACTTGCTTTAGTAAAAAGCCTCCCTGTCTAGGTAGTAAATGATCTTGTGGTTAAAGATCAATGTATCCAATGTTGTCTATCTTCAACCGATTCAACTGTGGGTTATTGGATCTGACCTCGGCACCAACTACAAAGATTTTGCTCCAACTCATTCCCCTACCCATAATCCTCCACACTCCACCTCAACATCCCATCTTGTTTGCCATGGAAGATTTCAGACACGTCTTTGAGGCACTGTTTTTGTGTTGGTTTACCAAGTCCTTATATTCCTTCTGCTCCTCCCCTTTGAAGTTAAATAAGATAAGATGAAATATTTTTCATCTGTAGTTAGTAAGCTGGTTAGTTAAAGTTCTAACTTAGTAACTTTTAAGCACTTAGTTAAGTTAGGTTGCTCATAGACTTTTGAATTAATGTACTCTCTTTTTAGTATTTAGATAGTGTTTGTTCTACTACTCTGTCTGTTTTGTGTGCCTAGTTAGTTTAGCGACAGGGTCTGATGTATATCAGAGACCCAAATTTTTAAAAAATGTTCTGAGTGCAGCCATAAGCTGCCTTGTACAAGACCCTCACCAGAAATGTGTCTACTACCTGGGGGCAGAGCACTTGGAGACTTCTTGCCAGGCTAGTGCATCTTTCAGCACTAGGGCTTTTCAACAGAGGAAATCAAAATTAATAGTTAAGTGGCTTTTGCCTGCTGAACCTTCTCCCTCCACCTTCACTTCTCCAGGAGTTAAGGAAGAAGAGTAGAGAATCTGATGCCACCTAAATACTATTTCTTAAATAGTCTAAAGTCAAATAAACAATACAATGTTGTCTATCTTTATCTGATTCAACAGTGGGACAGATTTCTAAGCACTAATGCCTGGGTGGATTCATGGAAGAATATTCCAGAGAATGGTGGAGCCAAAGAATGAACGTGATCTTGATTGCTCATCCAATTTGAAACGGGAAATAAATGTGTGTAAAGCTTAGCAAGTAGCTGCTGCACAGATGTTATCAATAGTAAGTCTTTTAACAAATGCTGTCGATGTAACTACCGCTCTTGTTGAATGTGCTTTTGGTTTGATGATAATGGTAAGCCTTTCTTTGCATACACAAAAGAAATATATTTAAAGAGCCAATGGGATTAAGCTACTTTTCTCAGTTTCGGTTTTGAGAAGGCCACAAACAATTGATCAGATTTACTGAAGGGTCTTGTTCTGTGCAGGTAACAATATAACTGCCAGTGAGCATCTGAAGTATGTAAGATGTACTACCCTTTATTGCAGAATTTTGGGAAGAAAACTGGTAGATGAATAGATTGATTTAAGTTTGATTCAGATGGCACCTTAGGTAGAAAGGAAGGATTAGTTCTCAAAGTAACCCTGTCCTTATGAAAGATCAGATAGGGAGGTTTAGCAGAATGAGCTTGCAGTCCTGAAATTCTCTTGGCTGATGTAATCACTACCAGAAAATAGCTTTTCAAGAGAGATATTTCATATCTGCTGTTTCTGCTGGATCAAAGGGTAGCCATGTCAATGTTTGTAGCATAATGGTAACATCCCAAGGAGGCATCAAATATCTGATAGGTGGTCTGGGATGGAAGGTACCATTCAGGCTTTTGAAATCTTAAGGGAAGCTATGGAAGAATTGCTGATGCTTGTATGGAAATTGGAGCTGGCTGCTAATTGTACCTTGGAATAGCTAGAGCTGGTGTGAAACAATTCAGAAAGGACTTGTAAGATGGTAGGAACCGAAGCTGAGAATGGGTCTACACCTCTAGAATTAGCCCATATGGAAAATCTTCTCCGTTTACTGTGATAGACTTTATTAGTAGAAACTTTCTGCAAAACTTTCAGAATGTGAACCATTGCAAGGGACAAAAATTGGAGGAACAATGCATTTAGTTTCATGGACTTCTGATATATATAGGAGGCAAGCTGGGAGGATAAGACAGAATATCTGGAAAATGGCTCAGCATCCAGGGAGGATGAACTAGTAGAGGGACCACATTTGTCAATGCCAGAAGGGGACTATGAGGATTAGAAAACAGAAAAAATACAAAAGTTCAGCTACAACCATTTATTTCATCATTCCATCGCAGATATCTGGTTCCTCGGCCATTTGCCTTCAGGGCTGAAGCTGAACTTTTGTAGTTTTTTGTTTTCTAATTTATGAAAATTTGTTATTTTGTTGGCTCTGAGGATTACTATGGCCTTGCACATCCTTGCTTTCTGTAGGAAGTTCTTCATTTGTGGAAGGGGAGGAAAGGCATACAGGAGTCCACAGGGCCAGTATGGACGAGAGCATCCCTTGATGATTATCCCTGTGGAGGGATCAGGGTGAATTAACTTCTACATTTGTTGTTGAGATAGGATGCAAAAGGATTGCAGCAAGGCTGCCCCAGTGATTGAAAATCTCCACTACTACTACTACTGAGATTGGGGACCACTCGTGAGGCATGAGAATAGATCTGCTCAATCTGTCCTCTAGAACATTGGAATTCCTTGGGATGTGCTTGCTGTTAGAAAACGATTTGAAGATATCACCCATTGCCATATTCTAATGACCTCCTTGCATAATGAGTAAGAGCATGTTTAGGTACTATACTGTTGATATATTGTCTGTGTGAATGGCTATCACACTTCTGGAGAGAGTATCCTGAAGGCCCTGCAGTGCTAAGAGGGCCACTCTGTTCTCCAGAATGTTGATGTGAAGATTTACCTTTATTTGTGACCTGGAGCCTTGGACAGTCTTTCCCTTGAAATGCCACCTTTATGAGGGGAAACATCCATGGTTACCACTGCCATCCGGGATGGTGGGTCCCCCATAAAGGGGAGACCTTATGTGAGAGAAGCAGGTGTTTTCCACCATAATATGTGATTTCTGCAAATTGGAGTGATCCTTATCTTTGAATGTAGAGAGTGATGATTCTAAGACCATTGTACAGCTAGTGTCCATTGAAGAACTCTCATGTGGAATCTTGCTATGGGTACAAGTAGTATGGTGGATGCCATTAGGCCTAGCATCTGAGGTATTAATCTTGTTGTGAGAAAAAATGCCTTAGTAGAGTTGAAGCTGTCTTCTGGATGGAAAGCGTTCTGCGGGGAGAGTAGGATGACTATTTGAGAAATAGTATTTAGGTGGCATCTGATGAACACTACTTTTTGAGTAGGGGTGAATTGATTATTTTCTCAAATGATGGTGATGCCAAGTCTCTGAAGTAACTGGAGCAAATATCTCTGTGTTTGATACAACATTAGACTCGAGGTAGCTGTTAGTAGCCAATCATCTAGATGAGAAGATCTGGATCCCCAACAGATGATGTCATGCTGTTACTGCTGCCATTATCTTGGTGAAGACCCTGGGGACTGTGGTGAGACCGAAAGGCAGAACTCTGAACCTATAATGACTGGATCCCTACTGGAAATGTAAAATATCTCTCTATATTTATGTGATATGTTTATTTTTTATTTATTTTATTTTACATTTGTTTACTGGGAAAGTCCAACTGGAACAAGGTCCATTTACAGCGGAGGCCCAGGGAGAAAAGCTCCATAACATAGTACAAATACAACAAATGACAAAAAAAATTCTGTACAGAGGCATATATACAATCAGAACTCCATGTATTTGTATGACAACACATAATCCATGAATGACAGAAAATTTCTATACAATGGCATATATACAATCAAGGAGATTTTTTGTACCTTAGTTTGATTTGAGCAAGCTTGGTATATAGATAACAAAACATTGAATTCCCTATTGGTAGTACAAAGCATAAAAATAAAGGAATGGAATCTGGAAAATAATGCTATTTGGGAGATATGTCATAGCGTGAGAAATAGTTTGTAGGATAGAGTTCCTGATAGGGAGTATTTGAGTAGTACAGAATAGCTGAGGTAAGCAGTGAGGAGATGAGGTGTGGCAAGTTAGGAGGAGAGCAGAAAAGATTTTATGTGATACAGAGACAGAGCCATGATTGCAAGAGGTGTGACTTTAGTGATGTCTTGAAAAGTGAGATGGATGGTGCAGAGGAGATACTTTGGGGGAGGTTATTCCATTCCTAAGCAATGGTGTGGGAGAACAAACTTTTCCCTGCAGTGTTATTAGCTTTGGTTATGCAGAGCAGGGTTTTGTTGGATGAGCGTAGAGGGCGATTTGCAGAATATTGGTTTAGAAGTTGGTTTAGGGCAGGGGTTTTCTGAGGTTTCGTTATTATGTTGAAGGTGAGGACTAATTGGTGATAGCTAGTTAGCTTAGGGAGTTCTAACCACTGTAGTTGTTTCAGGGCAAGACAGTGATGACTTCTAAAAGTGGAGTTGATAGCGAATTTTGCAGTTTTATTGTAACATGACTCTAGTTTGTTTAGGTCTGTTTTCCTGACATAAATTAGGATTGGTGATGCATACATTAGGGTATACAAGAGGTGGGTTTGGGCTAAGGAGATTCTAGTTTGGTCCAATAGAACTGTTTGTGTTTGTATAGGATTCCTAGTTTCTTATGTACCTTTGTGATGGTTTGTGAGATATGGACATTAAAGTTTAGATTGTTATCTATTTCAACCCCAAGCAGCTTAGTGTGTGTGTGTGTGTGTGTGTGTGTGTGTGGGGGGGGGGTTGTGGTCCCGTTTTTGGAGGTGATAGTGAAAGTAGGAGGTGTGGATTTGGATTTATTGTGGGTAAAAGGGAGTAATTTGGTCTTGTTGGGGTTTAGAATGAGTTGGATATCGGTAATCCATTGTTCCATGGAGCAGAAGGATGGGGCTGAGCAGATTAGGGTGGAGTCGTCTGCGTACTGTATATATGATGCATGCAGGGTGGAAGTATGTAGTTTCTTAGTGAAAATGGTGAATAGTAGAGGACCCAGTATTGACCCTTGTGGCTTGCCGATAGTAGTTGGTAATAAAAGTGATAGTGTACTTTGCCATTTAACTGATTGTTTTCTGTCAGAGGGATAGCTTCTAAACCATGAAGTAGTGGAGGGGGCAAGGATAAGGTTGACAGAGTGTCTAAGAGTATGTTATGGGAGACCATGTCAAACGCTTTTGATAGATCTAGGAATATAGCTGAGATTAATTTGTTGTTGTTTCTTAGATGGTTAATCTGATTGGTAAAGGAGAGTAGAGCAGTGGTTGTGCTGTGGTTTGGGTGAAAACCATGCTGTGTGGGGGAGAAGAGGTTATGTGAGGATAAGAAGTGCATTACCTGGGTGTGAATACATTTCTCCAGAAGCTTGAAAAGGGGGGACAAGATAGCAATTGGCCGGTAGTTTGATAGTTCATAGGAGTTTCCGCCTTTGTGAAGGGGAATTATATGTGACACTTTCTCTAGATGAGGTACGTAGGTTTCTTGTATGGAGCAGTTTATAAGAATTGAGACAGGGTAGGTTAGTGATTCTGCAGCTAATTTTAGAAAATGTGTGGGTAAACCATCTGCTGTGAGTGTGGTGGGTTTTAGTTTAGACAGTAGCTTTTTAACTGAAGAGGTTGGTACAGGTGAGAGTGTGAAGGTGGGTATGCTAGTGTGTTCTACAGCTGGGGTGGTTTTAGTGTTCTTGTTGGATAGTTGGATAGATAGTGCGAGGATATATTCTGTGAAGTGATGGTTGAATTCTGAAGCTATGCTATCATTATCAGAATTGTTGTTGGGAGATGGGGTGGTGGTTTTGCCCGGTTTTAGAAGGGTATTGATGGCCTGCCAGAACTTTTGGGGGGTTTTAGAGTGCTTGTTTTGGATGTCTAAGCAGTAGTTCTTTTTATCTACTTTTGTTTGGGTTTTGGCCTTATTTCGAAGTTCATGATATTTCTGTCTGTCTTGGATAGTGTTATTCTTTTTTCAGTTTTTCCAGGCATTGTCTCTGGCTTTTATTAAGGCTTTTGTTGTCCTATTTAGCCATGGGGCATAGTTAACTTTAGTCCTGAGTTTCCTGATGGGAGCTAGTATATTTAGTACATTCATAGAAGTAGTATTAAAAAAATCAACTGCCTGGTCTAAAGGTAGAGTTTTTAGTGGATTCCAGTCCTGTTGCTGGAGCATACTGTTAGGAGTTTGTGGATAGAATTTGTGCTCATCCCTAGTCTCCTTGAATAGCATGGGTTTGGGCATTTTTGCCTGTTTACGAAGGAGGAATGTGGAGCAGTGGTCACTCAATGTATCAGGTAAGCAGCCCACATGATAATTTTCTGTGGGGATATTAACTAGTGTCCAATCTAGAATGGAGGTTCTATTGGATTTTTTGTCTACTCTGGTGGGTTCTTGGATTAGTTGTGAGAATCCAAATAAGTTAATAGGGTTTGAGGGGTTGTTGGAGTTGCAGGCTAGCCAGTCTAAGTTTAGGTCACCTAGCAGAATGGTTTCTTGGGGTTGGTTGATTGTGGCCCATTGTAGTATCTCTTCTATTATAGGTGAGTTATTTCCTGGAGGAATATAACTACAGAGGATGTTGATATCAGGATGGTTTCTTGGGGTAGGTTGATTGTGGCCCATTGTAGTATCTCTTCTATTACAGGTGAGTTATTTCCTGGGGGAATATAACTACAGAGGATGTTGATAGCAGGATGGTTTCTTGGGGTAGGTTGATTGTGGCCCATTGTAGTATCTCTCCTATTATATGTGAGTTATTTCCTGGAGGAATATAACTACAGAGGATGTTGATAGCAGGATGGTTTCTTGGGGTAGGTTGATTGTGGCCTATTGTAGTATCTCTTCTATTATAGATGAGTTATTTCCTGGAGGAATATAACTACAGAGGATGTTGATATCAGGATGGTTTCTTGGGGTAGGTTGATTGTGACCCATTGTAGTATCTTTTCTATTACAGGTGAGTTATTTCCTGGAGGAATATAACTACAGAGGATGTTGATAGCAGGATGGTTTCTTGGGGTAGGTTGATTGTGGCCCATTGTAGTATCTCTCCTATTATAGGTGAGTTATTTCCTGGAGGAATATAACTACAGAGGATGTTGATAGCAGGATGGTTTCTTGGGGTAGGTTGATTGTGGCCTATTGTAGTATCTCTTCTATTATAGATGAGTTATTTCCTGGAGGAATATAACTACAGAGGATGTTGATATCAGGATGGTTTCTTGGGGTAGGTTGATTGTGACCCATTGTAGTATCTTTTCTATTACAGGTGAGTTATTTTCTGGAGGAATATAACTACAGAGGATGTTGATAGCAGGATGGTTTCTTGGGGTAGGTTGATTGTGGCCCATTGTAGTATCTCTTCTATTATATGTGAGTTATTTCCTGGAGGAATGTAACTACAGAGGATGTTGATAGCAGGATGGTTTCTTGGGTAGGTTGGTTGCGGCCCATTGTAGTATCTCTTCTATAGGTGAGTTATTTCCTGGAGTAGTATAACTACAGAGGATGTTGATAGCAGGATGGTTTCTTGGGATAGGTTGATTGTGGCCCATTGTAGTGTCTCTCCTATTATAGGTGAGTTATTTCCTGGAGGAATATAACTGCAGAG
Source organism: Protopterus annectens (assembly GCF_019279795.1). Lineage (NCBI taxonomy): Eukaryota > Metazoa > Chordata > Ceratodontiformes > Protopteridae > Protopterus > Protopterus annectens. The sequence goes on from NC_056745.1 coordinate 407,318,395, forward strand.
GATGTTGATTCTCTTTTTGTTTTTAAGGGACATAACGGAGCCTAATGTCTCTGCATTCTGGAATTTGGGAAGTGTTTTTTTAGTGGTTGGAGGTTGAGTGTATTTTTAATACGATTGCAACTCCACCTCCCTTTTTGGTTCCTCTATCTTGCCTTAGGATGTTATAGCATGGGGAAAGAATTTCTTCGTTTTGTGTGGCAGGTTTTAGCCAGGTCTCTGCAATGGTTAGTATGTCTGGGGAGTAGTGAGATATGAATACGTGAAAGTCATGTAGTTTGATGGATATGCTACGTGTGTTTTTATTGATAATAAGTAAGTCTGACTTGTAATTCTGGGATAGGATTGGGTTGCTTGGAACTTGGTTGGGTATGTATGTCCCCTGAGATTAGTAGACATTTTCTGAGGAATAGTGTGAGTTTTATGGCATAGGCTATATCTTTGTGTTTTTTGGGTGCTGTTAGCCTTTTCTGAGGTAGTGTGGTTGCTGTTTTGTGTATGTAGAGTAATGAGTTGTTGTTAAATATTGTGGAGCATATTACTATATGTGTGTGTGTGTGTGTGTGTGTGTGTGTGTGTGTGTGTGTTATGCGGTAGGTAGTGTTTGTTGGTATGTTAGAGTGTATGGATGTGGTGTAAGCTAGAGTGGTGAGAGTTAGTCGTAGTAGTCCTAGTATGCCTTGCATGGTGTGGGTGGGGTGTACAGAGGAGGTTGTTGTGAGGTGGAGAGTTGTGGTGTGGAAGTGGGAGTGGATCTGATGACTGAGGGAGGAGAATAGGCTTTTGTGGAGGGGATGGGGATATATGGGCTATAAGTATAGGAGCACTGGGGGTGGGTGGAATTTGGGGGCAGGGAGGTGAGCGGAGTGAGCACGAAGGACGAACAGAGCGGGCTAGAGCAAGAGAACCTAAAGCTGCAGAAACCTATCAGTAACAGCAAGAGATTGATTGAGCAAGAAGGTAGCTTAGCCTATAGATAAGGTAAGGTAAGATTCAATAATAATTAATCTGTGGTTAGCTCCCCTAAGAGGAATGGGAAGTTGGAAATATAGAATGGGGAGTATGCTTTAACTAAAAGTTCCACCCAGCTATGGTAAGAAGGGTGGATTAATAGAGTATGTTCCTACTGAGTGGCCAACTTCATTAAAGCTCTCCAAGTTAGTAGCCGAATGGAGCTCAATGCAGCTGTGCTCACCTCACAAAGATGGTCACAAAGTAAAAGAAAATTATTAAAAACAAATTCAATGACATTCACCTAATAATTATGGGGGGAGGGGTGCAATCCCGAGGCTTGTGGATGGCCCGAGCAAACTAATAATGAATTCTACTGGAAGGCTTGTGTTTACAAGTTGAGATTTCCCAGGGCTGATTTGAGCTTTAGCTGAAAATTGCTTCAGAACCAAAGGTGGTGGTGGCGGCACAATCCCGAGGCTTGTGGATGGCCCGAGCAAACAAATAATTAATTCTACTGGAAGGCTTGTGTTTACAAGTTGAGATTTCCCAGGGCTGATTTGAGCTTTACTGAAAATTGCTTCAGAACAGAAGGCGGTGGTGATGGTGGTGGGGGGTGGAGAGCACAATCCCAAGGCTTGTGAATGGCCCAAGCAAACTAATAATTAATTCTACTGGAAGGCTTGTGTTTACAAGTTGAGATTTCCCAGGGCTGATTTGAGCTTTAGCTGAAAATTGCTTCAGAACCGAAGGCGGCGGTGGTGGTGGTGGGGGTGCAATCCCATGGCTTGTGGATGGCCCGAGCAAAAGTGAGCACAGACAGCAGACTAAGAGAAGCTCCTTCAGGTTGGGACTATACTAAATTTTCATGTGTTCTTGAGATCTATTGAGCACATCCTCAATCAAGGCAAAATGGACTGAATTGTGACCATCCAGAATTTTGTCTGCCTTATGAACTGGTTTAGATAACTCGGGTCCAAAATGGGTCTGAGGTCCCCTGTCTTCTTTGGAATGAATAAGAACCTTGAGTGGACTCTGGATCCTTGCTAGTCTTTGGGGACTGGTTGGATGACTTTTTTCTAGTAGTTTTGAAATTTCTGCTACTTCCAGTTCCTGCTGACTGGATGGAAAATGAGGAACTATTCTTATTTGTTTTGGGGTAAGGGGAAATGGAATTTTGTAGCCTCTGGAAATAATATCTAACACCTAGGAATCTGTTGTTATGCTTTGCCAGGTGGAGGGGTACAAAGACAAATGCCCCCGACTGCCTCCAGAGTGCAGAAGTCAGGCAACCTCTTGTGACAATAAAAGGGTTTCTTGGAGAAAGGTGCTCTGAAACCCTAATTCTCTGATCAATTTCTGCCCCTTGGGTGACATCAATTTTGAAGTCCTTTATCTCTGCCATGAGGAGGCCTATCACTAGAAGAGCCTTAGTAGGATCCTTGTGATTTCCTAAACCACATCTTCTTCCCAGATCTCTGATTCCTGGAAAAGGATCTCTGAGGAGGGGAGAATCGGAGAATCAGATGCTGACAGCAGAGTGAGTCTTACCATCTGGCTGACTTCTAGTTAAAGTCTCTTTCACCTTGGATCCAAATAAGGTAAACCCGTCAAAGGGGGTGTTAATGAAAGATGTCTTAAAACTTTTCATGAATCTTATTAAAGGAGATGTGTGGCTTGCCACTGCTACATCAGTGATCCTCAGTTTTATTTCTCCTTTCCTCAGAACGTATGGTGACTACGGACAATTTGGAAGTCATGCGTTTTTGGCTAAGTAATAATCTGTTGTAAGCAGTAAAAGAAACTCACCACTGAGCAAAGCAACCTTGGATAAAGGGAGCTGTATACAAGAGAACAAAAACCAAGGATGCACCAACAGCTATGTAGAAATCCAAAAATTATCAGCAGACAAATCCAAAACGACAACAGCCAACGATATATTCCACTTTTTATTGACAGGAACAGAATAAAATAGTAAGCGCTTTCACATCCTATGATGCTTCTTCAGACTTCAATAACATTCATTGAAAAGCCACTCTTTAAATACAGCTTCTTTGCACAGCTTAATCACATAACAAGCAATTACCTATTCATGTTTAAAGTGCCTGTGCCTAAAGAATTCAGTAGTACTTTAAAAGTAGATCACTTAACCCAGCATTATGTGCATAACAAAGTGCAGTTGAAATAACTTTATAAAAGTGTTGTTTCAGCATTATTCATAAAACACATATAAGCCACTCTTTAGATACAGCTTCTTTGCACAACATAATCACATATTGCAGTTAACTAATCATATTTAAAGTGCCTGTGCCTAAGGAATTCAATGGCGCTTTAAAAGTTAATCGCTCAGTACAATATTATATGCATAACATAATGCAGTTAAAATAACTTAAAAAATGTTGTTTCAACAATGTTCATAAAACACATATATAACAACAAATGTATTTCATCCTTTGAAGTCTTCTTCTGAAAACTCCATTGAACTTATCTGTCATTAACCAAGTTTTATAAAATTTTGTCTATATAAATTTGCTTACTGAAAATATATAAAAAAATAAAATGTCTAATAGAAAGAACTATAATATCTAGTAAAAAATATGTGCCGTTTATAAAATGTCTCTCTAAAAAAAGCACATAAAAAATCAATGTTTTTAGCAAACTTATTGTGTCTATATACAAAACTTCAGTGTTTAAGTGGTCTGGCTGCTAAGAATGGTTTTAGTGAGATCTTCTCATTTAGACCATGTTTATGGGCTTGCAGCCTAAGGATCCACTTGTTTTCTACTTCCTCTGTTCTATTTTTGGGGGTTCCCCAACCTACTTGTCCTATTCACTTTTTCTAACACCCTAAATATATATATAGATTCAAAGGTTTTGCCAATTGCAAAACTACAGATGTGGTCTATTTGGCACAATGTCAGTTATGCAAAACGTTCTATGTTGGAAAAACCAATAGGACGTTATGTGAACGCATAAGAGAGCACATCTATGCTATAAACAAGGAAAACACCACCAATGCACTGGCACGACATGTAATAGAAAATGGTCTAACGCATTGTTTTAGATTTAGGGTGTTAGAAAAAGTGAATAGGACAAGTAGGTTGGGGAACCCCAAAAATAGAACAGAGGAAGTAGAAAACAAGTGGATCCTTAGGCTGCAAGCCCATAAACATGGTCTAAATGAGAAGATCTCACTAAAACCATTCTTAGCAGCCAGACCACTTAAACACTGAAGTTTTGTATATAGACACAATAAGTTTGCTAAAAACATTGATTTTTTTATGTGCTTTTTTTAGAGAGACATTTTATAAACGGCACATATTTTTTACTAGATATTTTTTACTAGATATTATAGTTCTTTCTATTAGACATTTTATTTTTTTATATATTTTCAATAAGCGAATTTATATAGACAAAATTTTATAAAACTTGGTTAATGACAGATAAGTTCAATGGAGTTTTCAGAAGAAGACTTCAAAGGATGAACTACATTTGTTGTTATATATGTGTTTTATGAACATTGTTGAAACAACATTTTTTTAAGTTATTTTAACTGCATTATGTTATGCATATAATATTGTACTGAGCGATTAACTTTTAAAGCGCCATTGAATTCCTTAGGCACAGGCACTTTAAATATGATTAGTTAACTGCTATATGTGATTATGTTGTGCAAAGAAGCTGTATCTAAAGAGTGGCTTATATGTGTTTTATGAATAATGCTGAAACAACACTTTTATAAAGTTATTTCAACTGCACTTTGTTATGCACATAATGCTGGGTTAAGTGATCTACTTTTAAAGTACTACTGAATTCTTTAGGCACAGGCACTTTAAACATGAATAGGTAATTGCTTGTTATGTGATTAAGCTGTGCAAAGAAGCTGTATTTAAAGAGTGGCTTTTCACTGAATGTTATTGAAGTCTGAAGAAGCATCATAGGATGTGAAAGCGCTTACTATTTTATTCTGTTCCTGTCAATAAAAAGTGGAATATATCGTTGGCTGTTGTCGTTTTGGATTTGTCTGCTGATAATTTTTGGATTTCTACATAGCTGTTGGTGCATCCTTGTTTTTGTTCTCTTGTAATAATCTGTTGTAGCCAAACATGTACAGAACTGAAGCTTTGGCTATTCACACTAGTCTGAGGGATCCCTTTACCTTTTGTACTTCCTTCTTTTATTTCTTATGATGGTGATTGGCTCATGTTTCTAAAGTACATGACCTTGGTATTGTCCTTAATAATCAATTAAATTTCAGGGATCAGGTGTTTGCTGTAAATTGTTTAGGCATTGGCCTTTAGCTGATTGTATAGGCTGGCCACTCCCAGCCACAAGCAAACTGAGAGTAGGAGGTATCATTGCAGTAAATCAGAAGGCTGACCTAATAATAAGATTCCCAAGGGGCAGCATAAATGATAAAAAATGTAGTATACTGATGAATAAACCTTACTAGTCTTCCACTCTGTTGGAATTAGAATAATAACCCAAGAAGGGATGGAGTGTTAAATTAAGGCCTATTTTCCTGAGCATGCTTGTTGTCATTTAAGGGGTTGATGTGCAGTGAGACTTTTGGAAAGTACACCCATACCTCTGTGTGTGATGGTTATTAGATCAGCCTTCCGTGACAGAATCTTGCAATCCTGACTATAACTGTGGTCTTTTATTTCCTTTCTGGTTTACTTCAAAAAGGTGCTTCCTGCCTTTCTAACATCATTCTCTTATTGACCCGAAAAAACAGACATTGGTGATCGGAGTTTAGTGTCATGAGTAATTTGTTTGTAGATCAAGATTTCACACCATTAATAGTTTGCTAATGTAAATTATTCACATTTTTCAAACTGAGCATTGATTAGAAGGAAAACTACCAGAGAAACTTCCAGTTAGTAATCGATTAACAGATATAGTAAAAAAAAAAATCTAGCCTTTAAATTTCTCCACAATTTAAATGAAAAAAAAATCACTTTTCTAGGCAATATTATTGGTTATATCCAATCACATGCAAAAGATGTCAGTGATCTTTCACCATTTGTTTCAAATCTGAAAAAAAAATGTACTGTATGTAGTGTAAAGAAAAGACATAGGTGCCTGAGCCATGCCCTCTTCAAGGTGCAACTGATGAAGAAAACCTCTCTCCTCTTTAGGTTTTTTTTTTAATTGTTACTTATTATACCCTTTTTATAGGAATATAAGTTTTAATTCCTTTCCACCAGTGTGAAATTGAAATCAGAAGGCTTATTAGACAATTTTTAGAGCAATGCAGTAGACATTTAACTGTTGAAGTTCTTCTGTATAGCCTACTGTATGGTGTCTGTACTATTTCACCATACAAAGTAATGCCCAAATAATTTATAAACTCAGTAAGTACTTGCAAGGAGAATTTAAGACCAAATTCACTCCTGTTCAAACCTTCACAAAATCGCCAAAATAATTTTTGTCCACTTTGGTACTACTAAATAAAAATCAAGTCAATTGTGTGATACAATTAAAAATGTCACATTATTAACAAAAATTGTGTAGAATACAATAACAAATATTTAAAAGTTCCCCATAAGATATAGGCATGGAGCTTCTGCACAAGATATATAGCTGAAAGCACATTTAGTTGATTAGCGGCAGCTTAAAGATGTTAATTTTTAAGTATAAAATAGGTTGCCTTTAAACTTGTTATGCTCCTTTCTTTCTGTGGAGCTTTAAAGGTAGTTGATATACAGCCTGGATAAAAAAGCGGAATAAGTGTAGCCTAAATTACATAAATTCCTTCATCATTTTAACATCAGATGTGAGGAATTCACATATGCAGAGATGTGTGATGATAAAGCCTTTACTTTGATGGATCTCAGAGCTCAATGTCTGAAAATAGATTTGAGTACTGAATAAAATTAGCCAACATCTTTCAAACCACTTACCTGGTGTATCTCCCGACAGCTTCAAAAAGAATTCTGCACAGTAATTTTCTAAGAAAAGGCATTCCAAGTGGCCTCAAGAAAGGGGGGGGTTCAACCAGGTTGATAGTGTCAGCTTTTACTTGGTTTTCAACCTGTATTTGAACAATATGCAGAAAGGAAACAGCTCAGTCATGTCTTTGTGTTTCTTATGAGTCTCTGATCTTATGTTAGTTGAGGGCTGCTCCACAGAACCACCATGTAAAGTTGCTGTGAGCTGGTCTACCTACCATGTTCTCTGTGTGGATTCACTCTGGACTTTTGGAGCATACTAACATATTAAGCACTTTCTGTTTGTACTATCCTCCTAGCTGAGACATCAGGTCTCCTCCTTGGAAGTGGAGATAATTCATCTAGCTAGGTTGTTAATGTTCTTTGGAAAATGGTCCTTATAAATAATTTAGATTTTCACAAGCATGTTTTTATACTTGTTTAAATTACTGAATGTTAAATACTTTGGCTTGTTTTTTTTCTTTGTCTAGAATGTCTCATAGGGCAGACATACTTGACTTATTTACTGTTAACTAAATAATGAGTTTTCTATACATTTAATTGAACATTAGTAGAAATGATCTAATGTATTTGCCTACCTAAAAAAAAATAAAAAAATAAAAAAAAAACTTTACCTTTTGACATGGTGTTACAAGAGGCTCATCTCTCTCAGGAGGAGCTTCTTTTCGGGGTGAAAAGAGAAAAGAGCTTTGCATTGTAGAAATTGGGTCCATTTTGAAAAAGAGCAAGAGTTATTTGTCCCTTTTGGTCAAAACACTATTTGCAAAGGGTGGGTAGGTCCAGTAAAAATGTACTTTGATTAACCTTTATATCCCTCCCTCCAGCTACAAAAAATGATAGGATTAGGGTATTATACAGTGACCTGATGGCTTTCAGGGAGGGCCTGATGATTTTTGCTGAAGATTGGAACACTATCTTTTCTTTTGATGATGTTCAGTCAAGCCTGAGATTAGCCATGCCACCAGCCCTTGGATTTTTTTTTTGTGTTGAGGTATTTTCCCCATGCTGAGATATGAGGATGTCAAGAAGAGGCGTAGTAGTGACATTCCTTCTGCTGGGCATTTCAGCACTGTATCTAAGACATATTTGAGTTAATTATGGTTGAACTGATTAAAATTAGCCAACATCTTTCAAACCAGTCTAAGCAAAATGCATACCAAATTCAGGAGATTGAAAGTATGGCTTATTCTGATCAACTTCAAGAACACACAGATATGATACAAACTTCCTTGCAGAAAACTAGTAATGCAGAAGCAGCCATAGAAGCTCTTGAATTAAAATATCAAGACTTGGAAGATTGTGCAAGATAAAAAACTGTGCGTTTTATGGGCGTAATAGAAAGTAATAAGGAAGTGATTGTATAGCTTTTATGAGGGTTAAACTTTCTGAATGGACAAGCATTCCACAGAATGTGCCTCACATCAAACATTCTGTTGGGGCCAACCATGTCACAGAGGTATGTGATGATAAAGCCATTACTTCTGATGGGCATGTGAGCTCTGTGTCCAAAGACAGATTTGAGTTACTTGTGGTTGAACAGAATAAAATTAGCCAACAGCTTTCAAACCACTCTAAGCAAAATCAAGCCCAAATTCAGGAGATTGAAAGTATGCTGAAGATTGGAATACTATCTTTTCTTTTGATGATGTTCAGTTATGTTTGAGATTAATAATGCTACCAGCCTTTTGACATTTTTTTGAGGTATTTTCTCCTCAATGGGATTTGGGGATGTCATGAAGAGGGGTAGTAGTGCACTGGGGAATACTAGTTTTAATTGATATTCTTGTAGATTTTGATCCTTTTCAAAAATGGACAAAATTCTGGTATCTAGTGAACACAGGTGTTTAATGCATGAAGTGGGTACAGGAAATAGGCTTTTCAGACTACGCCTGTTGCTGTACCATATATAGTCAGATTCTGAATATATAAATAATGTTATTAAGCTTGATATGGGGATATATTATAAATATGTCCTTTAGATAAAGAATGAGCAGGTTATTCAGGTACAAGAAATTTAAAGCAAACTCAAAGTCTTACAGATGGGGAATTTTCAGTCAGATGAGAAAAAAATGCTAGACTGTATCCAGCTATAATTTCAGTTGGTGTATATTTTTGAGGAACATACATAAATGCTATTAGGAGCTATATTTATCCTGAAATGCCTTAATTATCAGTGAAAGTTCCCAGAGGTAAGGGTCTATGGTAGTTAATACCAACTTCACCTGTCCAGGATTGACATGGGCACCAGCCCAGGAGTGAATTTGTGGTCACCCATCCATAAATCTAGGTAATGTTTGAAGAGGGTCATGGAGGGAGGTGCTCTGTTTAATGTGAATTGGAAGTTTGTTCCAATGAAGTGGCAGACTCTGGGAGATGTAAGTATCTCTCCAGTATGACCTGTTCATGTTAGTGTCTAGGTTAAGGTCCCTGGAGGGAGTGACCCTCTTGCAGTTTGATTTATGAATGTGCTGTATTTCCATCAGGACCGGGTCAGAGACTGCCCTGTAAGCCAGGCACCAGTCACCACTTAATGACCTGTAGGAGGCAGAACACAGTGACAGGGCTTTCAATCTTTGTGTGTAAGACTTGTTTTATGTACCCTGTAATTTCTTCGTGAGAAACCTCTGTGGTCTCTCCAGTTGTTGCAGGTGCCTGGTGAAGTACATGCAAAAGGGAGCATTGTACTCAATTACTGGTCTGATGAGGGGTGAATATAATGGAATTATAACATTGTTAGATCTATATGTGATGCCTTTACTTATGTAAATATTGGAAGAGCGTTGCACCACAAGTATTAGTATTTCATCTGAGTATTCAAAACTTGCTAAACAACCAAAATGGTGAAAAGATAGCTTCAAAACAACAACTTCAATATCAGGATTTTACCATGTTGAATCCACAATATATGAAATATAGAGCTTTGCTGTTGTAAAAGTCAAGTGGTGTTGTAATTCCACAGCTTTAAAATATATGGATGTCATAAAAACAGAAAAAAATGAACATAAAAGTGAAAAACCCTTCTGATGTAAACAATGGACAAGCGCTTTCAGCTTTTTCAAGCCTTCTTCAGATCTGGGGTCAAAGCTCTATATTTCATATATTGTGGATTCAACATGGTAAAAGCCTGTTATTGAAGCTGTTGTTTTGAAGCTGTCTTTTTGCCCTTTTGGTTGTTTAGCAAGTTTTGAATACTCAGATGAAATACTAATACTTTTGGTGCAATGCTCTTCCAATATTTACATTGTTTTTGTTCTGCTGAGCGTTCTTTAGCGGAAGTCACTTCTTTTTCTGGATATGCCTTTACTTATAAGATGTAAACCAGAAGGATTTCCTTAATACCGTGAATATGTGATGGTCAAAGTTCAGATTGCTATGAACTTGAGTACCCAGATCACATACTACTGGGTCTTCACTTAGGAGGGTGCTGTCTGTAATGTAATTAGCAGGGTGTCAGCCCCCCCCCCCCCCAAAATGCATTTTTTTTTTTTTGCATTTAGCTTTAATCAATGGTTTTGGCATCAATCATTTGTCTATTAACCCAGTCTGCAGTACCATCATTGGTATCTTCCTTTTCTATACTTTCTGCAAGTATTTTGTTTGTTTTCCTTTTGTTTGTTGGATATGTCTGAGAAAAAAGGGACTTTAGGGTTCAAACATTGCACTTCCTGCAATGGCAAACTCCCCAACAGCGACTTACACGATAATAGGTTCATAGGTTCATAGGTTTGTACTAGGCTATCTGCCCTAGGGCATTTGTAAGCCTAGCCAGAGTGTATGTGGCTTACACCACCCCTTAGGATGAGAATACTATGCCCTTTTAGGGTTTAGTTTACTATGCCTCTGTCTAGTAGTGACACAGAGATGACCCCCGGGGTAAACCTACGATCTCCCATCCACTCATCGAGATTTCTCTTGACTAGATTCAGTGAGGGGCTCTGCCTAACATGGACTGGGATTCTGTTCCAGAGTGTAGGGAGCCTCTGGGTTATGAATCTGTCCCTCCAGCACATTCTATTTATTTCTGTGTTGAGGTTTAAGTCACTTGTTCTCGTGGCTCTGATGGATTTGGATTTTCTAAGGTGGAGCATGTCCATTAATTCAGGATTGGACATGGCCTTGTACGTCAGGCACAGATCACCTCTGAGTAGGCGGTATGCGACTGAATAGAGCTGGAGTTTTTTCAGTCGGGCAGCATATGACATATGTTTAAGACCCTTTATCCTCTTGGTGAGGAACTTTTGGGGTCTTTTCAACTGCTGCAGGTGTCGGGTGAGATACATCCCAAATGGGGCATTGTACTCAATCATTGGCCTGATAAGAGAAGAGTACAGGGGCACAATGACCTCTCTTGATCTAGATGTGAAACCCTTCATGATTAAGTGGGCAATGTAGAAGGTCTTCCTAACCACTTTGGCAATGTGAGTGTCAAATGAGAGGTTACTGTCAACCTGGGTCCCTAGGTCCCTGATTACCTCTTCCGTACTTAATGGATTACCACCTATGTGGTAATTTGTCGCTACCTTGTTTTTCCCAAAGGGTATGACTATACATTTTTTGGCGTTCAGCTTAAGGCCATGGCTCTGGCACCAATTATCCGTTTCTATGAGGCCTCGCTGAAGGATGTTTGTGTCCGCTGGAGTATCAGTTATGGCACCCAGTTTGCAGTCATCTGCGAACTTTGTCAGCCACAATCCTCCTATGTTTGCCTGTACCTCGGAAAAATAAATGCCGAACAAGAGGGGTCCCAGGACTGAGCCCTGTGGGACACTGCTTGTGACTGGCTTAGAGTCTGACATAGCTCCAGCAACTCTGACCCTGTGGGTTCTGTCCTTGAGCCAGTTTGCAACCCATCTTGTGACATATGAGTTTATATTTAAGCTGGTGAGTTTGTCTATGATGCCCGAGTGGGGTATTGTGTCAAAGGCTTTTGCAAGGTCAAGGTAGGCTGTGTGAACTGCCTTGCCCTCATCAATGGCCTTAGTGACTGTTTCAAAAAGTCGACCAAGTTCAAAAGGCAGGATCTGCCCTTGACAAAGCCAAATTGGATAGGATCCAATGTCTGTAGGTCCCCAATGTCTTTGTTTATGAGTTCCATAATGATCCTCTCCATAGCTTTGCAGACCAGGCTCGTCAAGCTTATGGGGCGGTAATTTCCAGGGTCCGTAGAAGCACCGCCTTTGTGAAGTGGGACCACTGTTGCCGTACGCCACTCTTTGGGTACGTATCCTGTAGTAAGGCTAAGATTAAACAGCAGCCTTATGTGTGGGTTTAGTTCCTCTTGGAGTTCATGTAGCACACAGCCCGGGACACCATCCGGTCCCATTGATGCTGTGTTTTTAGCTTTAGAGAGGGCGGCTCTCACCTGGGCATCTGAGATGTTAGGGAGGCTACACTCTGCTGGGATGGTTATTTCTCCTTTTGGTGGGGAGGGTTAGGAGAAATTTGCACTGAACCTGTCTGCCAGAATGTTGGCAATGTCAGTGGGTTCAGTGTATTTTGTGTCATTTTGGACTAACTCTGAGCATATCTGGGAGTTTCCACCCAGGTTTCTAACATAGCTAAAGAAGGCCTTGTGATTGTCTTTTGTGTCTTTTGCAATTTTTCTCTCAAAGTTGGCCTTGGATGATTTTATGAGTGATCGTAGTTTTTTGCTAGTACTGATCAGAGATGCCTTCCCTTTTAGGGATTTTGCTCTGTCATGTAGTAGCTTCCTCCTCCTGTTGTAAAGTTTGTTTATGGCTGGGGTCCACCAGACCGGGCACCTGCCTTTGGGGAATGGGTCTTCATTTTATTTGGGATTGCATGATCCATGCATTCTTGAAGGTGCCTATAGAAGGCATTTGCAAAAGATTCAGCAGTGTGGGTTGTGGTATCCACTGGCCCAGGGGCCTTGAAAGATACCACTTCAGTCTTAAGAAATGTGAAGTTTGCTTTTGAGAAGTTCTTCACTGTGGTCTTTTGTGCAGGGGGTGGCGGCGGGATGTGGATTTCCAGTGAGATTAATTTATGGTCTGATCTTACCAAAGAGGGATGTACTTCCGGTGTGGAGCATTTTGTCCCCATGTTTGTGATGATCAGGTCTAGTATATTGTCTCCTCTTGTGGGAATGGTGACTAGTTGTTCCATTGAATTTGAGTTTATGAATTCTAGAAACCTTTGGGCTAGGGTGTTGGGGCTTGAGTAATGTTCACATTCTATGTTTGGGTAGTTGAAGTCTCCCAAAATGATGGTATTTGGAGAGACATTCATACTCTCCAGTGTCTTCAGGAAGGCTGTGTGGGGTTCCTGAGTTTGAGAGGGTGGTCTGTAGCATGCTACAAACTGTAAGGCAGTTTTGCCTATGGTTAGTTGCACCTGAATAGTCTCTGATGCTTCGTGCGTTGCCACTAACCTGGAGGTGTGGGTATCTTTGATGAAAATGGATACTCCCCCTCCTTTTGTGGTTCGGTCCAAGTTTTGGGGCTGGAAAGCATGATATGAGGTAAAACCTGATAGTGCTGGGGTGCTCTCAGGAGCCTTGAACCAGGTTTCAGTCACTGCACAGACATCGATGTTCTCCATACTGAGGAGGGCTTCGAGGGCGTGCATCTTGAGGTTTAGACTTCTGGCATTGAGCAGCATTACCCTTAGTTTTTTTCCACTTATGTTTTCTAGGGAGGTAGGTTTGTCATTTGAGCCTTGCCTAAAAAAGAGCCTTGGCCAATATCCGGAAGCCCAGGGGTGACAGGTGCAAGCCATCCCTTGCGAAGCAGCGTGGCTTGTCAAGCATGTCATCCCAAGCAGACAGACACTGGATCCCCTTAGAATGACACCAGTAATTAAGCCAATTGTTAAAACTGATCATTTTGTCTTTGTACTGTGACATCATTCTTGGTGAGGGTAAGATGCTGCTCAGGGTCAGGGTCATACCGGCCTGGGCTACATAATCAGAGAGCTCCTCTATGTCTCTTTTCATGTAGTCCAGGGAGGTATGTCTCAGGTCGTTCAAACGACATGTACAATGATTGAGTCATATTTGTACTTGCTGTGGAGTGACCTGAGTGCTTGTGTTATGTGGCGGATTCTAGCTCCCGACAGGCAGCTTACTGTGGCCCTCTCCTTGTTCAGTCTGGTGAGCGGGACGTCAGTGTGCCTGACTATGGAGTCACCTATTACAAGTGTGTCTGGCATGTTGTTTGGCCTTAAGGGCTGTGACTGTTTAGCACACCGACTTTGTGAACTATGTGTTGCATGTGCTATGTCTTGAGGTGGCGGTTGCTTGGGTGTCTGCTTTGGAGGCCTCTGTTGTTTTGGTAGATTTTTAATCAGCGCCTCCGAGTATGTTTTTGTGTGTTTATGTGTTTGGTTTGCAGTTGTGATAGTTCTATGTGAGACTGGGTTTGTGGTGTGCGTGGTTACCTTCTCCTCCTGACTGGTCTTGCCAGTACTGAATTGAGAGAGCTCAGCCTCCAGTTTGGCTATATAGTTGCAGCTCTCGCATATATTTGTATTTGTTGGGAAGAGGAGAGGGTTGTCTGTGTACATGAGGCAATTGTAACATTGCCTCAAGATTCCCAGATTCACCAGCTGAACAGGAGAGGACGGCAGCAACTGACCCTTCGACATGCTAGAAATAGTGAAAAAGATTGCTGTGTAACTGAGTCAGAAAGGACCTATAGGGAAATGGGTACTCAACGGAATTTAGGTGAATGAAGTACTTTCGTTTGTTTAAGAGTGCTTTACCTGTATACAAAATGCTTTAGGAGCAAGTGCTGAGCTTTTCAGATAGAGTATAGGCTGTTTAGATTGCAAGTAGAACAGTTCTAAGGGAAAAATTGAAGAGCAGACTTGGCAAAGCCAGAAAAAGTTTAACCTTGTTTAACCGGCGCTGCGCTTTGCGCATGACCGCACAAAGCCGTGCAGACGCGGATTTTAAGCAGTGAACTACAAAAGAGCTAGGAATGGTCCCAAACAACCAATTACTAACAGCTTCTTAGGTTAATTGTGTCTATTGTCTGAGGGTTTCTCACCTCTCTGTGAAACCTCCTTGCCGGATTTGCCTGAGTTTTAGTCAGCGGATGCTGAATGAGAGGAAAACAAACTTATCTTGAAAGGCCTGTTAACCTCAACTTTCTCAGAGGCCCTTTCTGTGTCACAGGTCTCAACCCCTCCAGTGAAGGACAAAAAATGTCCACATTCTGATCCCTCTTCACCGGCTGGTGATAAGGGCAAGTCCCACAAACACAAGACCCACAAATCTACTGAACACAAGATTGTTTCCTCGGCTCCGAATATTACTGCTGCTTCTGTTCCAAGCTCAGCTCCAGTTGCTTCTTTGGACATTACGATAGCTTCGACATCAGTGCCACCTTTGGCACCAACATCTATGGCACCAGTCATAACTACAGTAATGACTACGACTCCAACCTTATTGTCTTCGATAGTCACAGCACCGACTTCAGCTTTCACCACACCAAAGACAGTTCAAAGGATCCCCTTGGAGCCGATAATAACCTCAACTCCGAGTGCCTCCTCTGCACTGAGTCCTTTCTTGCCACTGTTAGTTCCTCTATTGCCAGTTTCCAAATTAGAGTCTTCGGTGCTGACAATTCAAACACCATGGACCCAGTACTCCCCCTCATTGGACCTGTTCCTAGGCCAGGTTTATAGCCCTTTTCTGGACCGGTCTGACTCCCCTTCGGGAGTGTCTGTAAGGTCCACCAGGAGTTGCCTGAATTCAATGTGGTGCACCTGCTGGACCAGCTGTTGACAGCCAGATCGATAACAAACATTCCTAAGACTCATCCCACTTCGGGGTTTGGGTCTACCACTCCCAGGACTCCCACTTATACTCCTCCCTCAGATCCATCGGTTCCAAGGCCCATAGCTCCAACGTCCTTGGTGAGAACCCTTTCCTCGGTGCCGACAGTGACCTTCACTGAGGCTCCGAGGCCTCCCCTATGTGTTTCGGTTCTATCAGAACCATCCCTTCCTCAGTCTCATGGTTGGGAGATGGAACCCTTGGTTCTGAGCATGGTTCCAAGTTTTTTATCAGTTCTGTCCTTGGATCTGGGGGCAATGCCTGCCCCGATCTTGCTTGAGGCTCCATCCCTGGGAGCGGGTCTGACAGAGTGGGGTGTGACCTCGGTTCTGAGATTGTCTTACTCGGTTGCGGGCTCCCATTCCTCTTTGGGCGGGCCTGCTTTCTGGGTGATGGAGAGGGTGATTGCTTCTGGAAGCGCTCCTCCTATGTCGGATCTTCCCCCTGCTCCCTCTGAGCCACAGTTACCATGGGCCACCTCCCCAGGACACTGAGAGCACAGGCCTCAGTAAACCCCAGTTCAGGGTAATTTTCCTTCTGAGTCTTCTTCAGACATTCCCACTGAAGAACCCCCTCAGAAGAAGGCGTGTGAGAGGAAGTACCTTGACTCTCTGGAGGAGTCTCTCACAGAGGATATGGACTAAGATGATGGGGAAGGGTCCCCATGTTCACCCCCTGATGATGTCTCTTTCAGAGACATCCCGGAAATATTGAAACAGAGGGGTGGCTGGAAGACCTCCAACCCTTCCTCGAAGGAGTCTATCTTCCTGCAGGCTTTCCATTTTCGGCCTTCTACTTCTTGGGTGACCCCACCTGCCGACTAGTTAATCAGGCTCATCGTGCAGCATGTGTGGAAGAACCCTGATTCTATTGAGGCCATTCCCTGGAGACCAGACAAGACTTTTTTCCCACCAGAGGAGCATCCTCACCCCTCTAGAGGCCTGCCAGTAGATGCTATGGTGGTGGCGGCGGCCACTAAAAAGGACCTTGCGGAGGAAAGTCCTACTGTCCACCCACCCAAAAGAGAGTTCCGGGCTGTGGACAGACTAGGGGAAGTGAGTTTTTGCTTCAGCAACCTTTGCAGTCAGGTCTCTGAAGTACTTGGCACATTTCACGAGGCTCCAAAGGGATCTGATCTCTGAGCTTTCTGGAGCCCTCACGGGTCAAGTTTCTGATGGGGCATGAGACAAGGTTACCTCCCAACTTGCCACCCTTGAGTCTATCTCCAACTTGTCCATGAGGTTGCTCTCCCACGCAACCGAAGGGGTGGCTAGAGGTGCGGGTGCAGGCGTAGCCATGAGACGTCATGCCTGGATGCACATCTGTGACCTCGCAGACTCCTTCAAGTCCTCCTTTTTGAATGCCCCTATTGAATCTTCATTCTTGTTTGGTTCTAAAGTAAAGGACACACTGGCCAGGTGCGAGCAGGATGGAAAGGTTTTGTCTGTCATTGGCCTACGTTTCTCAAAGCCTCAATGTTCCTTTTCCAGGAATCAGGAGGAGTGGGAAAATATGACACAAAAAATCTAAATGTCCTTTCACCAGTGCACGTGGTGAGGATTCCCCTAGAGACAGAGGGGGTTCCAATGGTGGAAGATGCCCCTTTAGGGGCAGAGGGGGTCCCCAAAATCAAGACTCCAGGGATTCTTTCTCCGGGCAGTCTTATCAATGCTCCTGAAGCGTTGCCCGATTGCTTTCCTCTGGAAGCAGCCAGGGCTCGTTTTTCTCTGCATCAAACTGGCACTCTATTACAAACAATCTGTGGGTGCAGAGAATAATCTCTAGAGGCTATTACTTCCCTTTAACATCACGCCCAAAACCTATGATGTTCCACCCAGTCAAAAGAAAGAAGCGGCTTCAAAAATAAGAAAGCTGTGTCAAAAAAGAGTCATCCAGCCAGTCCCCCTAGAACAACGTGGATCCGGTTTTTACTCAGGATTCCTTTTGGTGCCAAAACAGACCGGGGACTGGAGACCCATTTTGGATCTCAGCCATCTAAACAAGTCAGTGGTTCAAACCAAATTCCGCATGGTCACTATACAATCCATTCTCCCTTTTTTTACAGGAGGATGTTTGGATGTGCTTGATAGACCTCCAGGATGCGTATTACTGCATCAAAATGGACAAATGCTCCAGGAGTCACCTTCACTTCCGGCTGGGAGCCAATCATTACCAGTTCAGAGCCCTGCCATTTGGTCTCTTGATTGAGTGTTCACAAAATGCCTAGCAGTGATGGCAGCTCATCTGAGACTTCAAGAATTCCAGGTGTTTCCATATTTAGACGATTGACTCCTCTCTGCCACCACCAAGTGTCTCCTGACCATAGCCCTCCGCTACACTCTCTCACTGGCGGAGTCTCTAGGCATCACAGTCCATTGGGAGAAATCCAATCTACAACCTACCCAACAATTTGAATTTATAGGGGCAGTTTTCAATACTCGAACAAGCCTGGTATCTCTTCCAGCTCACAGGCTTCAGAGGTTAAGATTACAAGTACAAGTGATACTCTGTCAAAGAAAGGTGTCAGCAAGAGAAGTTCTCCAGGCTCTGGGGGTCTATGGCTGCAGCCATTCCGATTGTTCCTCTGGCAAGATTACATATGATACTGTTACAATGGCTCCTTTTGTCCCAATGGTTGGCAAATCTTCAGCCCCTAAACTCACAGATCCTCATAACCAATTCCTGCAAGCAAGATCTTCTTTGGTGGATGAGGCCAGATTAAAATCTTTGGTGTCACCCCTTCTAGATCCCTCAACTCAATGTCACAGTGACCACGGACACTTCCCTGATAGGGTGGGGGGGGGGCATTTTCAGGAAAGACGGTCCAAGGTACGTGGTCCAGCTTAGAGGCCAACTTGCATATCAATGTTCTGGAGTTGAGAGCAGTGCTGTTGGCATTGCAGGCTCTACATCCGCTCTTTCTATCAGGAATGATTGCAATTCATTCAGACAATATGTCAGTAGTCTGGTACATAAACAAACAAGGAGGGACCAAATCCTACCCCCTGTGTCGAGAGGCCATGAGAATTTGGCACTGGGCACTAGCTTCCAACTGCTATCTTACAGCAACACATATCCCTGGGAGCTCCAACGTGATTGTGGACAGGCTTAGCAGATGCATCCTCCTTCCACACGAGTGGTCTCTCAACCTGAACATGACGGCAGAAATTTTCAGTCATTGGGGCCAGCCTTGCTGCATTCTCTTTGCTTCCCCTTCAAACAACAAATGCAGCAGCTTCTTTGCCCTTTTTTCCCCAGAAGGGGAGTCACTGAGAGATGCTTTGACTCACAATTGGCCCACAAATCTCCTCTATGCTTATCCTCCAATTTCCTTGATACCCCGATTTTTGGTGAAAGCAATTCGATTGAGATGCAAGGTGATCCTCATTGCCCCATTCTGGCCTCGACAAGTGTGGTTCCCCTTCCTCCGGCCTCACGTATTACAACCTCCATGGATCCTGGGCACTCATCAAGACCTAATCTCTCACCCCCAAAGGTTGACTCCCCGAAATCTGTCCACTCAAGCTGACAGCTTGGTTTCTCCACTTCCGTTAGTTGCCAGGCAGGAAATCCTCTCCTCACCTGTTTGCAATATTATTGTGGCCTCCCATTAGCCATCCACCAGACAACTCTACAGAGATAAGTGGAAAAGGTGCACTCCCTGGTATAAAGAACAGATGTTAGACCCCTTCACAGCTCCTGTATCTATTATACTTCAATACCTTTCTGAGTTTGTTGAGAATGGAGCATCAGCTTCTACAATTCGAGTCCACTTGGTAGCTATCTCCAATTTTCATAATGGTCTAGAAGGTGTTCCACCTATCTCCACCCATATTTGCAAGACCTTTCTCAAAGGAGTTTTCCATAGCAGACCCCCAATCAGGCAGCCTGTAGAGACATGGAATCTCTCTCTGGAATTACAGTCTCTCTCTTTACCCCCTTTTGAGCCTGCTGCAAAATGTGACCTTAAATTTCTATCATGGAAATCTCTATTTTTGGTGGCAGTCACATCAGCTAGACGGTTATTGGAATTACAAGCCTTATGCATCAAGAGTTCGTATTTAATCTTTCATAAAGACAGAGTATCTCTTTGTACTAATCCATCTTTTTTCCCCAAAGTGGTTTCTGATTTCTCAGTCAACCAGTCCATTGAGGTCCCAGTGTTTTTCTCAAATTATTTTAATAAAGGATAATGCTGTCTACACTCACTGGATGTTCATGGACATTTACGTTTTTACTTGGATAGGACTAAATCTTTCTGCAAGTCGGATCAACTTTTCATCGCCTTCTCTGGACCAAAAATGGGATGTGCTGTATCAAACGTCACATTATCAAAATGGCTCAGAGATTGTATTACTTTTTCATACTCACAAGCAAATGAACCTAAACCTGTCAATATCAAAGCTCATTCAACAAGAGCCATAGCAACTTCTGTTGCTTTTCACTCCAGAGCTTCTATAGATGACATTTGCGCAGCAGCCATTTGGGCTAAACCCCATACTTTCATCAAACATTACAAACTGGACATGGTCTCCTGGGGAAGAGTGGCATTTGGCTCACTGGTAATCAGGAAAGTTCTTCCATAAGAGCCACCCAGGTTTTTAAGTAGCTTGGGATTCTGTCCCATCAGTGATGAATGGGAAGAAGATTAACAACATCAGATAAAGAAGTTATGTCTTACCATAACATTCCATCTGTGTTGTTGAGCTTCTTCCATTCATCACATCCCACCCTCCGTCCCCCACCAAAAGCTCCTGGTGGATCTTATGGGTCCTTGTGGTGTTTAAGGGTTTCTGCACAGAAATGGCCTCTGCTTTTATTTTTATATGTTGCATGCAAACTCTATCTGAGGTAACTGGAAGAAGGGCATTGTGAGTAGCAGCTTAGCTCGAGAATTTTTCTTGTATGCGAGCTTGGTATTAGGCTGACTCGGTTCTGAGGGCTCAGAACTGAACCTATCAGTGATGAATGGAAGAAGATCAACAACACAGATGGAACATTATAGTAAGACATAGCTTCTTTTTACTGGCATGTAAGTACACTGCCTGGATGCTAGCAAAGAAGACATTTAGAGAATCTGGAAAAAATCAACCAAAAAAGGTAAAGAGAAAACACTGACTGGGAAGAATCATGCAGTTGTTCAGCAAAAAGCAGTTCAAGCTTAAGCTTTGATACAAGAGATGACTTCTAGTAATTTAGACGAAAAAATAAAACAAATTTACTCAGAGGTGATTAAACTAAATGAAACATTGAAGGGGTATATCAACTTAGAAAACAAAAGGCTAGAAAAATAGAAGAAGCTGTAATTAGCTATTCAGGTGAACATATTTTCTTGGAGTGTAATAAACTGGCAAAAATTAGAGGCTGAAATGAAGAAAAAGCTGTCTGAGAATGAAACTTCTCAAGAAAACCTGTTTAAAAAAAAAATTGTAGAATTACAACAAAGAGAACACAGAGAAAACTTGTGATTTTCTGGTGCACCAGAAAAACTGAAAGGAACAGACTGTATTTATTTTATGGAAACTCAGATAAGCAACTGGACTGGTATTCTTTAGCATGATTTATTAAAGGGCATATCAAGTATATGCACCAAACTTGGTTATGAGAAAACAGCCAAGACCTCTGCTAGTAAAGATACAGTCATACCGGCAGAAAAAGTTGATCCCGAAAGAACTATGGCAGAAGGGAAAAATATTACACATTGGAGACAGCAGCGTGTTTGTGGAAAAGGATTATTCACTGTACACTGTGCAGAAGAGAAGCAAATTTATCCCAGCAATCAGTGAATGTTGAGAGATAAGTGTGAGATTCAAGCTGTTTTATCCAGCCGTCTTCAAAATATTTTATCTGGAGGATCAAAGAAATTTTTGGATGCAGAAGAGGCTAAGTAGGAAATAAGAAAGTTTAGTCAAGAAAACGTTAAGGGACTCTGCTCCTCAATCTT
Source organism: Protopterus annectens (assembly GCF_019279795.1). Classification (NCBI taxonomy): domain Eukaryota; kingdom Metazoa; phylum Chordata; order Ceratodontiformes; family Protopteridae; genus Protopterus; species Protopterus annectens. The sequence goes on from NC_056745.1 coordinate 407,340,041, forward strand.
CCAACAATAAAGCTCATAGAGAGACTTTGCCAGCGAAACCTTTCCCAACGTTACAAAGGCTTTACTGGAAAGGCTCACTGAGACTCTGCTACTGTTTGCTGTGAGGGGAAGGTTAGTTTGCTTTTTATTTGTTGTATTTTGTATTACTTTATTGCTTTTTTCTATTTTGTATACTGTGATTTGTTTTCTTTACATTGTGTTTTACTTGTATTCTGCTTTTAACTGCATATTAAAACTTGAAAGGAGACCACATCTCTGTCTCTTGTGAGTCAGACAGACATTTTTGCCACACTCCCACCCGGTTACTGTTGTGTTGTTAAACACCACTGTCTTTCTGGTTGCTGGCCCCTTGTGTTAATTTGACCATATATCTCATTTCTTCTCTGCTTTTAATGGCTAGTGTGAGTAAGCACAAAATTATCATTTTGTGAAATCACTCCCCTTCAACTATTTAAATTTATTGGCCATCCTACTGTATTCCATAGTACCAGAATACAAAAGTGACCACCCCCTTTCACTCTGTCTTGCTGTTTTAAAAATAGTGACTCTCCACTAAAACTTAACTTTTTAAACAGGCAAAACTTAAGTTAGCTACTTACATATCCAACTCCTCTAGTGCACACTGCAGTGTTTAGGATAAACCATTTTTTTAATCTTACCTTTAAGCATCTATTGCAAAGCCACTAGTTATTGGAGAGCCCACATTCTGCCTCTCAGTAGTCATCTTGGGATTAGTGCTTCTATTTTTTTCCTGGTGAGAGAAGGAGTGCCGTTAAATTATTTCCTGGAAACTGCTGATCACCAGAAAGCTTAATAACTACTTTATAGGTGACTGCTTGGAATCTGTGCTTATATTCTGATCCTGGTGAGAGTAGGAGCAGAGTGCATTGATTCCTGACTCTTTCTGGTTAGAGAGTGAGTGTCTGTGCTTAACATACCTGATTGGTCTGGTTGCTACTTGAGGTATCTACGAGAAAAAAGCTGCAAGCCGGCAGACCCTTGCATCATCTGGAACAAGACTGTGGATCACCAAACACACCGTGGCTTGCTTCTCTTCTTGGGATTGGTGCTAACATTTTGCTTCTGGTGAAAGAAGAAACAAAGTAGTATTGTATCCCAACAGAGTGAAGCTGTGCTGAGACCAGCACTAATAGTAGCCAGGCAGTAGCCATTCATGCGACTCCCCTCTTTTCATCATTCTTGACAAGCTAATTCTTTATTTTTCAGAAAGTACAGCTTGATTTCTTTCTAACTTTAGAATATCTGCCTAAATACTTCATCATTAAATTTTCAGGGTCTAGATATTAGTTTCCCCTCAAGTGTTTGGCAGTGCTCTGTACAGACTCAGACACCTTGAGTGACATTTTTCCTGTAAAAGGAATATATAAGGAAACAGCTCCAGTACTTAGTAAAACTGATCATCCCTCCTGGCATGTCTAAAGGTCAGTTTCCTGTGCTTTCTCCTATTAACCTGGTGAACTTGGGCAGTCTGAGGCAGTGTAGCAACTGCTCATGTACACAGACAACCCTCTCCACTTACCTCCCAACGCTCAGATTTGTGAGAGATGCACTTATATATCCAAATTGGAAGCCATGCAGTCTCAAGCCAAGACCGGAATAGCTGGTCAAGAGAAGGTCAGGACCTGCACAACACCACATGCAACATATAGCCCTCCAGAACACCCACCATCACAGCTGTTACATAAAAACACAAACCACACACCCACCTTCTCAGAGGCTCTCACTAGAATTCTACCCAAACAGCAGAGACCTCCAAGACAGAAATGCACTCAACCATCACAACACAGCACAAACCACAAGACGCATTGCTCACCTACACAGTGTGCCCTTCAACCTAAGCCCTTACGGTAAAACAGCTTGCCCATTACACTAATCATAGGTGGCTTGATAGTGAGGCACACTGATGTCCCACTCACTAGGTTGAATAAAGAGAAGGTAACAGTCAGCTATCAGGTGCCAGAATCCAACACATAACACACGCACTCAGGTCACTCGACAACAAGTACAAGTATGACTCTGTCACTGTCTATGTGGGTGTGAATGACCTGAGATGCACCTCCCTGGACTACATGAAAAGAGACATGGAGGAGCTCTCAGATTATGTGGTCCAGGCAGGTATGATCTTAGCCCTGAGCAGCATCCTACCATTGCCCATAATTATACCACAGTACAAGCAGAAAATGATTGACTTCAACAATTGGCTAAGTTTCTGGTGTCTTTCTAAGGTGATCCAGTATCTGTCTACTTGGGATGACATGATTGACAGGCCTCAATGCTTTGCCAGAGATGGCCTGCATCTGTCACCCCTAGGTTTCCGGATACTGGCTAAGGCTCTTGACACCCCTATAGTACCTTTTTTAGGTGATGTTCCAAAGACCAAATTACCACCATAACAGCTATAAATAAATGCAATCTGATGGTCATGCTGCTCAACACTAGAAGTCTAAATCTCAAGATGGACTTGCTCAAAGCACTCCTCAAAATGGAGAACATCAACATTTGTGCTGTAACAGAGACCTGGTTTAAAGCAACAGAAAGCACCCCTGTGCTACCAGGCTATAACTCATTCCACACCTTTCAGCCCCAGAACATAGACCAAAGCTCCAAAGATGGTGGTGTCTCCATATTCATAAAGGATATGCACACCTCCAGATTAGTAGCCCAGCATAATGCATCTGAGATACTTCAGGTACAACTAACATTGGGTAAGATGGCAATGCAGGTCATAGCCTGCTATAAGTCCCCAACCATGTCCCAAGACTTTCACTCCATGTTCCTAAGCACACTGGAAACTATTAGGGTACAACCCAACACTCTCATACTAGGTGAGTTCAACTACCCCTCCATCAACTGGGAAAACTACTCATGCACCAATACATGGGCCCAATGTTTCCTGGAATTCATCAATTCCAATGCCCTGGATCAGCCCATTCTTACCCCTACTAGAGGAAGCAACATCCTTGACCTGGTTATTACCAACATGGGCAACCATTGCTCTACA